>NW_015174310.1:491103-535470 GCF_001447785.1 Gekko japonicus | reverse complement strand
ATAATAATAATAATAATAATAATAATAATAATAATAATAATATTTTGTCCTGTTCGGTTGATGTATTACCATGTTGATCTTTCAGAATGCGTAGCTGTTCTGTAAATTTCCCTTTGATTTCTTGGATCTTGTGGAATAGATCCCTTGTTCTTCCTTTTTTGTTATTCTATTTCTTTACACTGGTTATTAGAATAGTTCTCTTTGTCTCAACGCACAAATTGCTGGAATGCTGCATTTAGATTTCTGATCCTGCATCTGTCCCCTTTTACTTTTGATTCTCACCTGTCTTCAGCAATTTTAAGAGTTTCATCAGTCATCCATCAGGGATCTTTTTTTCTTTTAGCTACAAGAATAGTCTTTGTGCAAGGAACAGGGCTACGACCAGTGGTAGTTGGTAGCCATTACCTGCAGCTCACTGTCTATTCGCTCTTAATTTATTATTTTCAACCCTTTTGAAGTTATTTGAGATTTTGAAAACATGCCTCCGAGGCAAGATAAGAAGGGGACGCAGAAGGCAAAGCAAAAAATGGATAATATACCTTTTTTGATAGAGTTTTTTGCTCAAGGTGAAGCTGAAGCTGGAACGTCCTCCACAATGGACTCAGGAAATGCTGATAAGGAAGGGACTACTCTTACAACAAACTTTCTTTTAGAAGCCTTGGCTAAACAATGACAAGAGTTAAGAATGGTCCCTGAGGCTAAAGACGAGAATCTAAAACAAATGTTGAGTGAGGCATTGGCTCCAATTGCAGATTTAAAAGTGGAATATCTTACAAGCAAAATGGATGTGGTTTATAGAGCCTATTCCGTATGCATCAAAAAGAATAAACTGCCTGGAGAGATAGTGGTAAGATTCTCGAAGAGACATGTGAGGGACCAAATTCTGAAAGCAACATCAGGAGTATCCTTGAAAACTGGAGGCAAGATCATCAGGATTTTAAAAGATATCCCATTCGAAATAAGGAAGAAGAGGAAGGAATATAAAGACTTGATCATGTTTTTACAAACAAACAGCATTCCTTATAGATGGTTGGTTCCCGAAGGTGTCCTTTTTCAAACTTAAGGATAAAAAAGAAAAGATTGACTCTGTTTTCAAAGCGTGGGAGTTTCTGAGACTGCAACTGGGAGAGTCTGGTGAGGATGGCAAAGAAGATGGAGACAGTAAACCTAGTGATATAGCTACTCCCTCTAACTCTACTTCTGACGAGGACTCTGCTTCCGAGAAGGGAGCAGCGGCCCCCAGTCGTGATTACCAACTGAGGATTAGAAAGGATAAAATAAAATGAAGGCTGAAGAACTCTGAATTGTGCCTTATAAGCATTTATTAAATGTTGATGCTCTTGTGATTTTCTTTAAACAGTGAAATGAATAACTATAAAGATAAATAATATAGCTTAAACGACCATGTTCAATGTAATGATAGCATTGTAGACTAAAACTGATATAAGCTGTTGTAATGATCTCCTATACTTGGATTTTTAGTGGTTTTCTTTCCTTTCTCCCTTAGTTGTAGTTTCCCCCTCCCTTTTTTTCGTTGTAGTTTATAGAAAATGCAATAAAAAATCTCCTTCGGTGGGCCAAAAAAAATGCAGCATAGGTTAATACTGAGAAGACAGAAGAACTGAAGAGACAGAAGAAAGAAAAGAAGCTTTTATTGTAGATTATTAAAGCAATTAAAAATGTATATGTACATCTATCAAAAAAGAAGAAATTGTGATGTAAGAAGTATGTATATATTACTAGTCAAAATTATAATCTTTATTTGTAATTCAGTTCTTCAATAAAACAAAATGCAAAAAAGAAAGAAAGAAAGAAAAGAATAGTCTTTGTGCATTCTTCCTTGATAATATCACTGATTTCAACCCATAGTTCATCTGGTTCACATCGCCTTGAACATAGTAATGCAAATCTGTTCTTTACACGTTCTTCAAACTCTTCAGGAATGTTGCTTAGATTGCATTTAGCACTATGAATGTTCTGGTGGTTTTCTTCAGTTCTATTCTAATTTTCAGTATTAACAGTTCATGGTCTGTATCACAATCGGCTTTTGGTCTTGTTTTAGCAGAAAGAATAGAGCTTCTCCATTGTCTACTTCTGATCAGGTAATCTGTTTGATTTCTTTTTTTCTTTTCTTTTTTTGAGCCCCTGGAGGGGATTTTTTATTGGTTTTTTCACTACAAAAAACTACAACAGAAAAAAGGGAAGGGGAAACTACACATATGGGAGAAAGTAAAGTACCCACTACTAACTAAAAACCCAAGAGAGGAGATCTTCCAACTAGCTTTTATACATCCAGTCTTTTCATCTTTTTCCTTTTTATGAACTGTGTCAAACTTTTAAAACTTTTTACCCTCCCAGTTTACATTTAACTGCCCAATAACAGTGCCCCCAATCATCACCAAGAACCAAAGTTCTCAAAGGCACAATTCAGAGTCCTTCAGCCTTTACTTCTTCTTCTCTTCCGCAACTTGTAGGGACTTTTCGGGGCTGCTGCCCCCTGCTCAGACAAAGAGTCCTCGCCAGATGAACCAGTTTCCAGCTCGCCACTGGACCTGTTATCCTCTTCTTTTTTCTCGTCCTCTGACCTTCCCAGCTGTTCCTTTAGAAACTCTTGGGCTTTCAGAACAGAGTCAATCTTTTCCTTCTTCTCTTTGATCTTAAATGTTACACCTTCTGGAAATAGCCATTTATATCAAATTGAATTTGTTTGGAGAAAGAGCACAAGCTCTTTATATTTATTTCTGCATTGTCTTACTTCAAATGGAATATCCTTTAACGTTCTCACAGCATTCTCCCCTGCCTTCAGGGGCGTTGCCGCTACTGCTTTCAGGATAGCATCCCTGACGTGCCTCTTCAAGAATCTTACTACAATTTCCCCAGGCAGATTATTTTTCTTTATATATCCTGAATATGACCTATAGGCCACACCCATATCGTTGAGTAACAAGTCCGCCTTTATTTCTATTACTGGGGCAAGTAGTTCGCTCATAAGTTCTTTAAGATTCTCTCCTTTGTTCTCTGGCACCCCCTGGAAGCGCAGGACCATATTGGCCTTATCCATTTGTACTTGAAGCATTTGATCTTCCAAAGAAGAAGTTTTCTTTTCCAATTTTTGCACTTTCTTCTTCACTTTCTGCATTGATTCAGCTACTTCCTTTACTTTCTCAGCATCTTGCTTCATTACTTGGATCAGTTATTTGCGTTTGTTGCGCAGAAATGCTCTGTGTGATCACGGACATCTGCTCTTTGAAGTTATTCAGCTGGTCCAGTAGAGGGCACATGAACTCAGCTATAGCCTTTGCCATCTCACTGGTCGTTTCCGGCTTAGGGGACTCAAAATTCTGTCTTTGTCCCTCTTCCCCTCCATCTTTTCCCCGTTTGTTTACTTTCGTTAATTTTTTAAAAGTCTCTGAATATGCGCGTGACTGCTTAACTCGATTGGGTAAGTACTTCTGGGCAATTTAACTGCGTTTCTCTTCTGCTCCCCCCTTTCGCTCAGCGTTTGTGCGCATGGGAGGCGTCCCCCCGCTCGCTTTTTTCGTTCCACGGATTAGGGTAGGGAGTGTCTTTTCTTTCAAAAATCGTTTCCCAATAGACTCACGTTCATAATTGGCCTTTCGACCACGCTTCTTTCATCATTTTTCACTCCTGATCTCCTGCGCTTGCCCCGGTTAGCTTCACTTGTACTATTCGGTCTCTCGGCTGGAGGAACCACTGGAGCGGAGGGGTGCCTCAATTCTCTGGCATTCCGCCATCAAAGAGGCTACCCCTCAGAGCTCCTTGGTCAGGGTCCCTTCACCGGACCCCTGGGGGGGGTTACGATCCTGCTCACCCCCTCCTTCCGCTGGAGCACGGAGACACCCCTGGGAGGTCTGGGAGGTGAGTCCGTGAGTGTGCCGCCATCAACCAGAAGTCTGTTTGATTTCTATATTGGCTGTTCGTTGACGTCCATGTATACGATTGTCTATTTGGTCACCTGAAACGTGTTCACACTGAACAAACTGTTGTCTTCACACAATTCTGCGAGTTGCTCTCCTGCTGCTTTTCATGTTCCTTGCCCAAATCTTCCAACAATATTTGCTTCTGCTTTTGTTTCTTACTTTTTGTAATCCAGTCACCTGTGATTATCAGTACACAAGGAAAGTATAGTACACAAGGAAAATTTTACAAGGAAATTTGATTTCATTTTATCTTTTCATTAGAACATGATCTTGACATTTACTCACTTAAAATAATATAATACCATCTATTGATTCTACACAGATAATTAAAGGAGAACAATTACTTGAGTTCATTATATTTTACCAAAAGTAAGCAGGTTTCAGGAAAGGAGCATCTTCAAAGAAGATGTATAGGTTTTCAAAATCATCTTCCAACAATATCTAACTGCCTCATCTGATAAGACTTGCGTTCTTCAGCAACTAATAATCTTATAACTTCAAACACCATACAAAGGTGTGGGATGCCCAGGTTCAAAAGCCCACATTGCCATGGAAGCTTGCTGGGTAATCTTGGACCAGTCACATACTCTCAGCCTAACCTGCCTTGTAAGGACAGAATGGAGGACAGGAGAATCATGCAAGACAGTTTGGTTCCCCATTGGGGAGAAAGTGTAATTTAAGTAAAATAAACAAAAAAGCTATGTTAGTTGATTCTCACTAGTTTTTAATCATAAGAAAGAACAAAAAAATTGTGATAACAATTTTTTTATACATAAGCTTATCTGTTGGACTCCTATTAACACACCCCACCATTGAAGTATATCTTCACTTCTATATTTAGTTGCATATTCTTCCCACTTTCAGACACCTCTTGCATCTGGGCCCTAACATGTGTTATGTCTTTTGACATTAATCATACTACTTCCAATCTACTAAAGGCCATATTAGTCTGTCACTGCTTTGTTCTTTGCCTCTCTCCAAGGCTATTGTGTTCTGAGTTTCTGGTCTCTCTATTTAGCATATTTAGCCAAGGGACCAGCCCAGCCCTGATTCTAGTCTACAGACGCATCCTCTGGTAATCAAGACCAGAAACTGTTCCTCTATATTCCATGACACATCGTTGAAGACTGCCCACACTGTTCACTAAGTAGGCAAATAATACAAGGAAAACCCCTTGTAGCACTGATCTCCAAAGGGAGAAATGCAGCCACCAACTGTCAGCTCAGTGAAAAGGTTTTCTGGGGTGTATGAATTACAGCCACCAAAAATCCATAAATAGTTTGCTCCTGTTCAAAACTAAGTTGTGGTTGGCTCTTTCTTTTTGCAATGTTTATCCATAAAAGTGATCAAATGTAGCTGTCAGATTCCTGAGTCAATCAGTTCCCAACAACAGTCATTCAGGAAAAGTACAGTTAATTGAGATCTTTATTGCATTCAGGTACCTTTACTGGATTCGTATTAGAACTGAGGAGAAAGCATGCAAAGCTAACATATATACAACATTCAAGGGGAACCAACATGGCTCAGGGCCAATCAGACCACAGGTAGGAGCCCGCCAAGCTAACGGGCCAGCTTTCCCAAGAGACTGAAGACACCAGGCACTCAAGGTTATACCGCTCAGCTTACAGGGAGAGAGATAGGTAAAACAAGAGACCTTCCCATGTCCTTATTGCCAGCATTCCACTGCCCTAATCCGGTCAAACATTTCCAATTAAGTAGCCAGTTAATGAAGCGTTGAAAATTAGAACTAAGCAATGCAGTGTAATTCCTTTAATTCTCACTGTGTTTTCTTGCTGACGTGGTTTTTCTGTCTACACAAATGTTTTGAGATTTGAAGGGGAGTGTACTTTTCACAGAGCTTGGGATTTCTAGGGCTTTAGAATAATCAATTAACTATGACCTTAAAAGTGAAGAACTCAGAACAAAGCCATGGCTGAGATTCCAGCCATGGCCAGATAAATGCTGATGAAAGCTTGTTGCTCCAGGATTGGTTCTAGGCATTTGCCGTGCCAATTAAGGTACCTCCTCAGCCTGCACTGTTACTGTTTGTGTCTATTGAGGCTGCATGAAGTTAGCTCTTAGATATTCTATATTTTGTGTTTATAGTATACATCCTGGCATATTTGTGTACATGAGTGCTGCAGTTCCAATAAAGCCACTTTAGTATAATCTATATCTCTAGCATGACCCCCACCCCCATCTGTGGATCAGGCCCAATCCTGTGGATCAGGCCATACTTACTTTAAACAGATGTTTCTTCAAACTTGGGGGACTCCATAGGTTTGCAGAAAAATCTGACATCTTAAAAAATACATTGGGGGGCTGAATTCCCCCCAAATACAACAGAGGTCATTGGTGGTGTTGGAGAACCCTGTGAGTTGCACTGGACCCAGTGGTGGCAGTGGAGCCTAGGAGCCCTGGCAGGCCTAGCAACAGCATGATCTGAAAGCTATGGCTGGACCTTGTGGTGATGGTGGTGCAGTTCAGGAGCCGCAGCAGGCCTGGCAAGAAAGTCGTGGTGGGAGATGGAATTTCCCATCCTGTGAGCCTCACGGGCCCTCCACTGAGTTGGGAAGGAATCAGGTGCGGGGGCACAGGAATCCTCAAAAAACCCTGCAAAGCCAACAAGCCTGCCTCCCTGCTTGTAGAGAATTGGGGGTTTGCATGAGTCCTGGCTGCCCCACTGCCACCAAGCTTTCACCCAGGGAGTTGAGTGGGGAGGCACCAACTCTTACGTTAAAATGAATCCAAAATGAAAAATAATAAATGAGAAATCTAAGAAAAATACACTGGGTTTTTTTAAAAAACCAACATGATAAATGGAGTGCCTGTAGCTTTAAGAAATAGATTTCCTCAGTGGCCATTGCTAGGCAACCACAGGATTCCAAGCTCAGTTCTGTCAGCAAAAGACAGTGGGAGTGGGAGACCCCTTTTCAGCCCTATTTTGGTTTTTGAGGGAGGACTCATTGGCCTGCCAAGGGTTCCCAGCTCCAGGTCAGAAAATTCCTGGATATTTAATGGTGTAGCCCAAGGAAGGCAGGGTTTGGGGAGGGGAAAGGCCTCAGCTGGATATAATGCCATAACCCTCCACAACAGCCATTTTCTCCAGGGAGACAGATCTCTGTTGTCTGGAGTTCAGTTGTAATTCTGGGAGAACTTCAGGTCTCACCTGGAGTTTGGCAACCCTAGGCCTGGCAGAAGTTTCTGAGTTACTTGATACGACCCAAATTGCATGACTCCACTAGGCCTGGGAGCTTGCTACTGTTAAACAGTACCCACCCTAAGGTTGCCAGGTCTTACCTAGCTGCCAGTGGGGTGGGGGGATCTTCTTCCTGTTTGGGAGCTCTTTGGCCCAACGTGCCCAGCATGATGCCATCTTCCAGAAGTGACGTCATCACACAGGGCATGTTGTGGGTGGGGCCTCTATCATTTGAGAAGAAACCATAGAGTTTCTTCCTTGAATGATAGTGTTCTCCTGCAACATGCCCTGTGCGATGACATCGCTTCTGGGGATCTGGGTGACATCATCGTACTGGGCACGTTGGCCCCAACATGGAGCTTTGGGGGCGGGGTTCCCCCTGCCAGCCAGACCTGGGCCAGTGGATCAGGGGCCCTAAAAGTGGGCAAACCCCCACCTCCCCAGGGGAATGGCAAGCCTAATCCACCCTATGAAAGCGCCAGTGTGGTGTTGCAGTTAGAACTTCAGAGTAGGGTCTGGGCAACTCAGGATTGAATCCCCATCTTGCTGTGGAAGCTCACTGGGTGATTTTGGACCAGTCACATATTTTTAACCTAATCTACCTCACTGGATTGTTGTGTAGATAAAAAGGAGGAGAGAAAAATGATGTAAGCTGCTTTGTTCTCCACTGTGGTGAGATATAAATGAAGTAAATAAATACTTGATATAGGTGAAAATGGGATACAGATAAAAGGTATAATGGTGAATGGCTGAGAAGGAGATAATGAGGCAGGGAAAGGGGAAAGGATATGGGGGCTGCCAAGGGGAGAGGGAAAGGAAATGGTGTGGAGAGAGGGATGGGCGGAAGGAGAGGCATCACCCCACAAGTCATAGAGAATTCCCTACCATGTAAATGGGCCTGGTGCAGTGGCAGGCATCACACAACTTGGCCATAGTTTCCTAGATAGAGTCTGCTGGGGTGAGGGAAAGAGGAAAAGCTTAAGACAGAGAGCTCTGATAAAGGTAAGTTGGCTGTTGGGTGGGGAAAAGATAGGGGTAGAGCCTGGAGATGGAGGGGTTTGATGAGAGGAGGAACCTCATAAGGGTATCATGTCATAGGCTCCACCCTCCAAAGTAGCCGTTTCCTCCATGGGGACTAGAGTAGGGACTGGAGATCCCCCTGAATTACAACAGCTGTCCAGATGACAGGCATTAGTTCCCATGGAGAAAATGACTGCTTTGGAAGATGGACGGTTTAACATAATACCCTGCTAAGGTTGCTTCCTTCCCGAAACCTCACCCTCCCAAGACTCCACCCCCAAATCTCCAAGAATGTCCCAATTTAGAGCTGGCAATCCTTAGGAGGACCTGATCTGTTGGGAGACCCCTTTTGATTCCAAGAGATCTTCAAGTTCACAATCCTAAAAGGAGAGAAAGAAGAAAGAAAAGGAGAGCAGTTATGGAGCTTTCCGAAAAGGGGAAGAGGAAATATCGAGGGAAATAGCCCTGCAAGTCCTTGTGGGTTCCCAGTTGTCTTTACTTAATGCAGGGTTCCCCCTAAGTGCCACCTACTAGTATTTATCTTGGCTCCCACTGGATTTTTCAGAAAGTGGGCAGGGCCATTGTAAGGCAAGGCTTGTTACTGGCTGCCCTCAGTCAAATAGTCTGTGTAGGAGCAAATAATAACATGGAGCTTTGGGGTAGTATTAATTAGTTCTATTGTCAAATGTTTACATAGTCCCAAACAGCAAACTGGAGATATCCTTGTTGCAGTTTTGAAGAAGGAATATTGAAACACGCTGACAATCCAGAGGCACATCAAAACATTGGATTCTCTGAGAGCAAAACTGAAACATGTTGAAAATCCAGAGGCACATTAAAACATTGAATTCTCCAAGAGCAATTATCTTCTCCAGCAGGTTTAATGTTCAGACTGTAAAAAGAGAGCACTGGTGTACCCTTTGATTATCTAAATATTTTGGCTTTTTTTTGCCACAAGCCTCAACTCATGTGATAATTATTGTAAATGCTATTCCGAAGTATGTTATGCTAATTATTGTAAATGTTACTTGGAAGTATGTTTCATGTTGAAAAAGTTTATTGACACAGTAATTTACAATATTTACAATATTTCATAGAGTATATAATTAAATCCACATTGTTGGTTTTAATATATTGCATAATTATTTTTCGTCTTGGTGATTTTTCCTATGTTGTTGTAACTATTGTACACCGAGGGTCCCCTGGAGGATCAAGAGGATGGGTAACCCCTGGGGTTTCCTTAGTCAGTGTGTGGTTCTATTCTCTGTTCAAGTTTTCCTTGTTCCCAAGAGATGTGAGGACATAGGTATTGTGTTTGGCTTCATCTCTTGGGGCAGCCATTTTGTGGTGGTGCTTAGATTAGTTCTTCTGTGGCAATGAAAGCACTGCATTCATTAAGAAATGCTAAGCAACAGGACAAGTTTAGCTTTCCTTTTCCTTTTATTCCCTTAGAGGCTCATTGATTAACAAATCTTGAGCAGCAGCAGATTGTCATGCCTCAATCTTTGGATGCAATGCTAGAAGGACTGAAATGAATTTTGCTCTTGCCAAAGTGATCTTAGGATCTTTATCGCTAAACAAAAGAGCCAGAGTTTCTGGGGTGTAAAGGGAGGAATGATCAAGTAGAGGCTTAATATAATGATCCCTTATATTCTCAAAAACCTGCATTCAAGCAAAACATGAAAAGATGTGTCAATCCTATTAAGGCCACGAGGGCAAATTCTATCAGAATAAGGCCTATTCAGAAATCTCCCCTGTAGAACCACTGAGGGTATATCCAGTCCTGCGAATAAGAAAACTCTGCAGTATCGTGGGATAGTAAGAGAGTACATATAAGGGGGTAAAGCTTTTGGGGGAAAAGAGACCAAAAGGCAGGGATGAGCAAACTCCACGGGCTCTTAAGATCAAACTGCTGTTGGCTATCTTACATCTGTCAATTCTAGTTGGCTATCTTACATTGAAGCCAAAATATGTTCCTTGAATTTATTCTTAGAATCCTTACTTTTGCTTTCTGAGTAAATAAAATATAGTTTATTGGGTTCAGAGTTGCAAACTCTCTATAGCTTGGCTAACAGAACCTATTCTCCTTTAAACTTAGGGATTGTTCCAAATGCAAACCTTCCAGCTGTATACCTCTATCAGCTCATAGCTCCAGATTTGCACAGAGCCATCTCTTTGGCCAGATTTAATGTTCTTCCTTCTGCTCTTCTATCTGGCAGATTCCAAGGGATCCCCTATTCTAGCAGGTGCTGTCCTTGTATGAAGAATTCCAGGGGATCCCCTATCCTAGCAGGTGCTGTCCTTGTATGAAGGACTGGGTCAAAACTGTTCCCCATTATCTCCTTCAGTGTCCTCTTTATCTGGCTTCTGGTTGGGATCTTCTGTATTTTTTCTCAATTTTTAGAGACCTCTGATGATTTTAAGGGGTTTTTTTTGCTTGATAATCCAGATATGGAAATAACTGAAATAGCAAAATTTCTTCTCAGTGCTATGGTTACACATCCTGATAAGTAATACTAAGTATTTGTTTTCTTTATGCTTTCACTCTGTTTTCTTGTATTGTAATTTCAATTTTCCTTTATATGGATTTTGTATTTTCTGATCTGTAATTAACCTGACTTCCTACTATATGTGTGTGTGTGTGTATATATATATGCCAATAAAGGCTTGCCTTACTGCCTGTACAACATTTGATACACAACAGGGGATATTCAGTATTTTTCCCTAAAAAAAACTGGGCTAGAGGCTGATCAATATTATCAGAGATAGCTTTGATACAAATAGCTGAACCATAAAGAATAAAGGGTACCGCTTTCAAGTTGAAGGCTTGCACTACTCCAAGAATATAAGTAAAGGTAAAGGTTTCCCTTGCTCAAAAGCCAGTCGAATCCGACTCTAGGGTGCGATGCTCATCTCCGTTTCTGAGCCAAAGAGCCAGCACTGTCCAAAGATGTTTCCGTGTTATAGTGTTTACCCATGGTTTTGCATTGTTGAACACTGTTCTAAGTTGGGGGTCCAAGATAAATCTGCCAAGAACAGGATTCCCAAATAGGAGAAGGCCTTAACCTGCTCAATATTAGACCCGTTGATTGACCATCGAAGCAGGTTCCATTTCAAATCTGTGTGGAATTTTTAAAAAATACTTTCAAAGGACAAAAAAGATTGATATAGTAGCTTCTATGAGTAATTCAACAAGATTTCTTCCCTTAGATCTTTCTAAGAGATCTTCAACATTAATTTTGAAGAGCTTCTAAAAATGCCACAAAGGTCTGGCAATTGAATGCCAAGATATGACGACTACCAAACACTTGGATCAAACAAATAAATTCAGTAAATAACAGTACTTTTTAAAAGAAAGAGGATGTTTGAATCTGCCTAAAAATAGATTTTGCTGTATATTTCACAGAACAGAGAAAGAAGATTTTTGGAAGCATGTTTTACATGCACACCTCTAGAAAATTCTCTGTGTGCACTAATTGCTATTCTGTATAGCTTTCTCATGGGTGCCACTGTTATAAAGGATGAAGAATTTTACGACATATTGCTTTTGAACAGAACCAATAATTTTAGAAAGTGTTTATTACTTGTTGGGTTTTTTTTAAAAAAAAAAAAAAAGTTTAATAACCAAGAAGAGGGTGCATTCTTCCCCCTTTTAAATTTTTACACACTTGCTATTTTCTCACCAGCTGTGGTTAAACTCCCACCCTCAGCCCTAATTCCCATCCTTCAAGATACTGAGAAGAAGGAGAGAAAATGGTCTACATAGCAATCCTGCAGGAATGTCCCAAAGTGACTGGGGAAATTCTTAGACCTTCACTATGGAAAATAAGGGGAATTCCCAGAATGTCACCAAGAAGGGATGTCTCATCCTCCCCAGGGACCGCCCTCAAAGTCTCCCAGCATTTATCCAGGCAGTGCAGGCAACCTGAGGAGTCATTAAGGAAGGGTAATTGAAAATATCAAATATCAGTAAAAACTCACCAAATAACATCCACTGCACAGGCAGCTAAAGAGATTAATCATTTTTAGTTGCACTTAATGTTAACACCGTTTACATAAAACAGGGAATTAGTTCATACTGCTGTCACCTATTATCAGGGACCTGATATTAGGGTGAAAGTCATACTTACAAATGTCTTAAAATAAATAAAATAAAAATAAAAATATGTTTAAAAAAATTCATGGAGAATTTAGTTTGGATCCAACCTATAGTCCATCAACATAAAAGTGCAACAGTTCTTGTTTGACAATATTTGATAAAAGATACCAATGCTTCACAAATCACTACTGAGACTTAAAACTGGTCCAAAAGTAAGGTCAGGGTATGCAGGGTCCATTTGCACATAGGCGTAATCTTCGTGGGGGCGGCGGGGCGTGAGCCCCCGCCGAAATTTTCAGGAAGATACTCAGCCTCCCCCGGGAGCCACCCTTGCTCCTAGCAAAGCAATGCCTCTGGTCCAGCCCCAGCCCCCCCCGGGAAATTGGAAAGTCTACACCGCTGCATTTGCATATCCCCTCCAAAAAAGGGGAGACACAACACTGCATGAGAAAGGTAACAAAAAAGGTTGGAATGAAGAAAAAGAAAGGAAAATGTAACTTTGCATGTAGTACAAATGTACAAAACACCGGTAAATCATTTAATAACTCATCCAGAAGTTGTTGTTGTTGTTGTTCAGTCGCACAGTCGAGTCCGACTCCAGAAGTACTAAAATATAATTAAAAGCAAGAATCCTATGGTTCAGCGTATAAATACATAATCTCACTATAAAGTCAAGTATCCATTTACAAAAATACAGGTATGAAAGTATATATTGTCTCCATATGCAAGAACCAATACTGAATGCATTTTGGTTCCTAGCCTTCCTCAGTGGTATAAATCAAACTGAGCACTCAATTAATTTAATAATAACATACAGAAAATTGACCATACAAAGAATGGCCCTTAATTGTGGAGTAAGTAATACAGGTTTTCCTGTGATACAACATGGGCAATTTATCAAGATGCAAAATGTTTCCTGGGCCCATGGATCTTCTTAGGTCCCATCAGAAATGCTCAAAACTCCAATGGAGTGCTCAGGTACAATTGGGAAAAAAATTAAAAATTTATATCCCACTTTTCTCCCTGGTTGGGTCCCAAAGCACCTTTTCTCCCCTCCGCCGCTTTATCTTCACAACAAAAACCTCATGAGGTAAGTGAGGCTGATTTTGATGGGCCCAGGGTCATAGAGGAGTGGGAATTCGAACCTGGTCATCCAATGTCCTAGTCCAATGCTCCAACTGCTATGCCATCTCTCAGCATTATCTGGGTGGTGGTCTGATATCTGAAGGACTGCCTGTCCACACAGGAATCCATGTGACAGTTTCTTTCCTCTATTCAACTCTTCCAGAAGCTGGCTTCCTTCCCCTTCAACCCAATCACAAGCTTTTTCCATTCACAAAATCATGTGAAGTGGTTTTCTGTAAAAAGTTAAGGGTGTTCTGCGCCTATCATTTTTAGAGGTCTTTCCCCAGAGGGACTTGGACTGAACCTGTTGGGATGCATTTCAGTATTTTTGTGCAAAGTTTTGCTGTATGGGCTGTTCAGTACTTGCAGTGAAATTCAGTTGTTTTTAGTTGTCTGTAAAATTGGTGTTTTCGCTATGAGCTGTCTTGGTTCTTTGAGGGAAAAGGAAGATGCAATTTTTGGCATAAGCAAACAAACCAGGCATTCTTAATGGAATGCATAATTCCATAAAGGAGCAGAGTTTGACCAAGAGGTGCAGCCCAAACAGACAGAAATCTTTACTATCTGGACTGGGATGCCATACTACTAGCATGCTGTCACACTAGTACTGAGATGCATTTTTACTCTAAGACTGAGTATCTATAGACCTAGGAAGGTGGTGCATACTAATAAAATCCAGCAGCACCTGGTTCTATGTCTTGCTGACTTCTGTGATTGCTGCAGGGGAGAGGAGACCTCATGCCCTTATCAGAGGATTATTGTGTGACTATGGGGGGGGGGACAAGGTATGAAGCGAGGTGTGCAGCTGCTAATTGGGGCAGCAGCACTGGCAGATGCTGCTGATATCAGAATGCACGTCAGATGCTGTTACCCAGCCAGAAGTCCTGGTGCTAAGGCAGCAGCTTGCATACCTCTGGGAAAGGCACTGGGTCCTCTTTCCCCAGTAGTGGTGCCCAGTGGTGAAAGCTGATAATCTATCAGCAAACTTACATGAGTTGTTGCGGGCAACAATCCATCAAAGCAATTCTCCGGTGGTAAAACAGGGACAAAACAGGGATTGCATCTTACCAGAGGCAGATACAGAAAATAGGGCAGGTCTCTGATAACAGGGACTATTGGACCAGAGCTGAATGCTATGCATCTGAGTACAAAAGGGTACCAAACAGGAAGTGGTGGGTGCTACAAGCATGGACGGCTTCAAAAGGGAATTAGATAAGCATATGGAGCAGAGGTCCATCAGTGGCTATTAGCCACAAGGTATAGCTAGGGGTTCTGGGGCAAGTGATGCTCTGTCTTCTTGGTGCTTGGGGGGGGGTCAACAGTGGGAGGGCTTCTAATGTCCTGGCCCCACTGCTGGACCTCCTGATGGCACTGGTATTTCTGCCCACTGTGTGACACAGAGTGTTGGACTGGATGGGCCTTTGGCCTGATCCAACATTGGCGTCTCTTATGTTCTTATGTTCTTATGTTCAAACGGATTTGCTTCTCTTTTTATTGTGCTGAAGGCTCTTCCAACAAAATAGGAAATGTTATCAAACGATCCAAATTGGTACTTTGCCTCTATAGATTGGGATAGGTACTTGTCTGGAATGGAAACTACTTTAAATATCACTGGAACTTGTAAAGTATTTAAATATTTATTTATTTGATTTTTACCCCACCCTACCCCGCTGAGGCAGGCTCAGGGCAGCTTACAAAGAAAACAACAAATAAAACAACAATATAAAATCAATATAAAATACACAATAAAGTTATTAAAACCATTAGTACGATGATGGCGTCGTGACTGCAATAAAGTGCACATACAGCAGCACCTCCACTATTGACGGGCTCAGGCTGGAAAAAAAGTTGGCACAGGGCAAGGATGATAGAGTGCAGCTCCTTATCTAAATGCCTGATGGAAGAGTTTCATTTTCACAGCCCTGTGGAACTGTGAGAGGTCCTGTAGGGTCCTGATCTCGTCTGGAAGCTCATTCCAGTAAGTTGGAGCTGCCACCGAAAAAGCCCTGCTTTTCTGTATAATGAGGACCTAAAGCAACTTACAACATCATTGTCCCTCCTCCATTTGATCCTCATGACAAACCTGTGAGGCAGGTTAGGCTGAGATTGTGTGTGAATGGCCCAAAGTCACCTAGTGAGCTTTCCTTGGCAGGGTGGGGATTTGTACCAGCATCTTCCAGATCTTATTCTGGCTTTTGAAAAAACGAACATACAATAAGAATGTAAACTTTTATTTAGAATGGGGAAAAACTTGTTGAAATAATGGGTTTACTCATTGTTGGTGTAAACCAATCTATAATCTTTAATACTGAAATAATGAACTGGTTAACAATACTTTTTCCAATCAATTTGTTTTGAAAACTATAATACAATGTAATTTTTTTTGGTTGTAAAATAGATTGATGAACAAGTAAATCATGTTAAACCACTCGTGTTTTTTCTCAAAAAGGTATTTACTGCTGACATTTAAAAATTAGAAGGCCAGAAAGAAGTGATTCAGTAACCCACATGGAAAATCATATGTAGCCACTAGGTGGCAAAAGTACAGTTTTCAAGTTTCAAGCACTGGCAAGTGTTAACAAGGTACTGTTCTTAGCAAGAATATCACTTGTTTACAATAATTTACTTTGCTGGGGTTCCTTTCCCCACATAACTAAGCAACATAAACTTTACAGTCGCATAACTAGGTTGTCTGTCCTCCAGAAAGGAAACATTGGTGATAGATGCTGATTTGCATACCGTCCTTTTCTTGTAGGAAAAAAGTTATACAATGTGCTTGCATAACTGTAAAGAAGTGAGAATAACACTTCTGACTATCAGAGCTGCATTATTGTGCTAGGGATGAGAAATCTTGATGCACACACACAACTCAATTGCTGTAGTGGATGTTGTGATGATACTTTTGATGTTGGAAGGGATTTAGTTTAAGGTCACTTTCTCAACATCGCTTAATGTGGATGATTACTCTGTGGCATTTTAAAGCACCTTCTCAAAGGCTTTAGAAAAGTGATTTTCTACCTCTAGCCTTTAAATGCACACTTGGGAATGAATTCAGGAATGGATTCAAAGTTCTAATCCACATTAAATCTACAATGGTGAGTGGAAAACCAGGAGGTGATAATCACTGCTATTGCAGAGAACAAGGGTGCTGTCCAGTGTTCCTCCTAAACTGCACTACGTGCACTGGGTACACTGATTTCTGACCCCAGTGCACAGATTTTCCTCTCAGCACAGGGGTCTGAGTGGTAGGTGGCCCTGCCCTCCCACTTAGCCCCCTCCTGCACTTACTATAAAGGGCAGACACTCCCCACAGCCCTCCTTCTGGCCAAGTGAAGTGACCTGGGAGACAGTTGTTTTGAGAGAAAATCGGGTCACAGAAGAGAATAAGAGATCTGAGCATGCCAAGCCAGATAGTCACTGAGCAACTCCAAATAAGCCAGCTAGTCTCTAAGGCTGTGGCTCAATAGTAGAGCATCTGCTTGGCATGCAGAAGGTCCCAGTTCAATCCCCAGCATGTCTACCCCCAAAATTCAGTTAATAGGGAAGAGCTCTGGCTGATACCCTGGAGAGCTCCTGCCAGTCAGAGTAGACAAGACTGACCTTAATAGACCATGTCTAACTCATCATAAGACCACTTCATGTGTTGTGTATTATCCCCACATGTCTATCCTCTGTTTGCTCTCTCTCTGTGTGTGTGTGTGTAAAATGTCATCAAGTTGCAGTCGAGTCATGGTGTCCCCACATGGGGTTTTCAAAACAAGAGATAAACAGAGGTGGTTTGCCATTGCCTGCCTCTGCATAGCAACCTTGGACTTCCTTGGTGGTCTCCCATCAAAGGCCCATCCCATCCATCTAGGGCTGACCCTGGTTTAGCTTCCAAGATCTGACAAGATTGGGCTAGCTTGGGCCATCCATGTCAGGGTTTGCCATCTATAGGATGGAAATAATAATAACGGATTACAACATATTACAAAGGAAGAGAATGCCTAGAAAGAGAACTAGTGTTAGAGAGTCGGACTAGGACTGGGGAGACCCAGCTTCAAAGCCTCCATTCTGCCACAAACCTCACTAAAGCCTCTCAATCCTTGTTGAGAAAGAGACTGATATTTTATGTTTATGGATCTATATCTGCTGACACACACAAACCTTACATGGACTGTGCATATATACCCATAGGCTTAAGGGAAAGCTGCTTGAATCACCTGTTGTGAGAGGTTTCACATAGAAGATTTCTACTTGCTTTTCATGTTAATGAAGCTAGCAAACACATACAGCTCCTAGCCTTAGGGAAAGGGAAGCACATTTCGCCATTCTTAGCAGAAACCACAGCTTAAAAAGACAAGCAATCCCCCATTGCTGAAGGACTGGATGTCACGCAATACACGAATCTGATCTACATCTGAATTGCCATTTCCTTACAGATGTTGCTTTGATTGCCTGGGAAAGCCGGTATCTATCTGAACTTCAAGGAGATGTCTTGACGCTTCACACCTGACCAGATGGCTTGTCCTGAGTTAGATCTAGTATTTCAATATTGACCCAACCCTTAAAGGTTCTGCCCCTTACTACACACACCAATAAGATGTAGGGATGGGATGGACTTACAGGTGGGTGGATCCCAGGATGGCAAGGTTGCCAACCACCCCAAATATTCACCTATAAAAGCTAGGGACCATGTGCAGGGTCCTTTGCTAGCCGCATTCCCCTTCATCATCCTCTGTCTACTTTTTATCCCCTAAAGTCCAGCTTTCTATCCAACAACCCTTTGTCTATTCTTGATCTCTTGGACTGCAGCCAAAGAGGTCCACACTTTGCTGGCTGGTTCTGGCAAGTGTGACTTAGAAATATCCCTAGGTACTATTTCCTTCCCCTGTTCTTCATTGCAACAGACAAGGCTTCAGGAAAGATAAGTATAAACCTATACCTACCTACCTCCTAAGTAAAAGGGAACTATTTTTCTATTGCTGTAATCCTAAGGTAACTTGATTGTATGTGTGTGTGATTCTGTTTTTGTGTGAATGTGATTTTGATACTCTTTAGTAAAAAGACAAATTGCTTGAAATCCACCAGTCTCGTCTCTCTCACTGGGACATTCTTGGGGTGGCGGGAACCCTTATTAAATTTAGTTTGCCATCTGTTGTAGATAAAGCAGATTGGCTAACAATCCTTCTTATTACCACATGCAGATGCAACAGAAATTTCCCAGCTGTGTTAATTTAAGCATACTGTTTTCTTTGATTTTATACAATTCTGTTTATCCTAGGATGTGTTTGGGGTTTTTCTCTCCCTTACATCTTATTTCTCCTCCCCATTCACTCAAATGCAAGTGTCAATGCTTTTCAAGACATTGAAACTAAAATATGTTTGGTCAGGCATGGTCTTTGAGTCCATTAAAGATGTCATCTTAAATCAAAGTTGTACAGCATATGAAGTGTAGGATTTTATTAGAATAGCCATTAGTATGTTTATCTCTGTGACAAGAATGACAACTTGATCCAGACCTTACATAAAAGCTGTTTGGATTGGAACAGCAAATAGAAAATAAATTAGCACAGGCACCAGAATTATGTGACTGAATGTTTAAAAGCTTAGAATTATCATCTTTAGTATAAAAGGCTTTAGGTGTTAGTTGACAGTACACACCTGACTTTATGTTGAATCGTCTCTACTTTCAGTGATCTGAATGGACTATAAGAACACCAATTTTTCCCCATATGATACATTCTAATTTTCTGTTTGTCAGATAGTAATAAGAATATGCTCTAGATGTGTGTGTGGGGTGTGTTCTTGTTACAAGTCTTCCTTCCTTTTTTAAAATCAAGTTCATCTTAGACATCATCCACTCCAAATTAACGGCTGAATCCAAAGACTCCCTGACACTGAGGAGCCCTTCCTCTGGTGGAGGGGTTTCTTGCTCCTTCTGCTGAAGAAAGGTTTCTTACTTCAATGGTTTTAATAGTTACCAGCCTCCAGGTGGGGCCTGGAAAGCTCCTGTAATTGCAACTGATCTCCTGGCTACAAAGATCAACCCCCCTGGGGGAAATGGCAGCTTCAGATGGTGGATGCTATGGCATCACATACCTGATGAACTCCTTCCCCTCCCCAAATTCTGTCCTCCCTAGGCACTAGGGGTGTGCACCAGATCTACCAAACCCAAAATTTTTCAGCATTTCCCCGATTGGTCTTCCCTTCCCCAGCCAGTGTTCCTCTCCCTGGGTAGGCTTGAGGTGGTGGGAAGCAGAGAAGGAAAGCAACTTTAACTTTAAATGAGTTCTAAAAGCACCCCCACCCCCGGCCAGCTTTGTTTTTACCCCTTTTGTTTTTATTTCTGGCAGTCTTATTTAATGTTAATAAAAAGCAAATTTGCATATTTTCCAATAACAATATGTGTGTAATATTTGTTCATGTCTTGCGGCTCTCAGAATCTAATGTTTCTTCTATGTGGCTCTCCTGTTTGGCCACCCTTGGTATAGAGCAAGAGATGCAAGGCTAGAAGCAAGAAGATGCACAGTAACATTCGAAGGCTTGCTATCATGGATACAGGAAATATTCCTAATTAATTCCTGATAAATTTAAGAACATTTGTTGTGCTTATTTTTTATCCTCCTTCACAAAAATAGAATAAGAATAATAGATGGTTTAAAACACAGGGGCAATACTACCCCATCTCTAGGGCCACCAGGCCTCCCACTATAGAAGGAGGCCTCCCACCAGCAGCTATTGTTCCTTTTTGCCACCCCAGAAGTGACATTGTGGTATGCACAGTGGAAATGTTTGGTTTAATTTTTTTACCATAGAGTTCCCAGATATTCCTAAAATGGCTGGACATCACTTCTGGGTTTTCCATGGCACATGTGACATCACCCCAATGTCCCCCCCACACACACACACACATTTCTGCTGGTTGCCAGGCATGATCTGGGAACCCTATCCATTTCCCCCAATTGAGTAGAGTGGTCTGGAAGGCTTTTTGCTGTGGGATCACAGCAAAAGGCACATTATGTTTTCTCCCCCTCAACTGTATTTTGTGTGTGTGTGTGTGTGTGTTTTTTTTTAAATAAAGCCTTTTCCCTTAGGTCTGTAATCCCCATAGTGGCATCCTGGCCCATGTGTTTCTTAGTGCTCACTTCCTTCTTCCTGAAAGCGTCACATCCTTAAAACAAAAAGACAACCCTGGCTTCCCTCCATCTCACTGGAGCAGAAGATGCTTCAGAAGAGCCCTGGAGGCATCAGCATTGACTTACTCAGAAACAGCTGTCTCCATTGTAGAGCCAGCAGGTGATCATAAACTTATTTTTTTCATCATCATACCAATGCCATGACATCATTTCCAGTGTGACCCAGAAGTGACATCATCACTCTAGCATTCATAAAAAAAACATTATGGTTTAACCATAGCATGCCACTGACACCCCTCCCCCCATTTTCCCCACTGGCCCCACAAATGGCAGAAGGACAAGTAGGGCTACCAGCAGGAAGTCTCCCACCTGAGTGGGAGACCTGGTAGCCCTACTCCATCATAAGGTGGTGGTTGGCTTGCAGCTTCAAATGTCTTGTGATTGACCCAAACCCTTATGGCAACCAATCTGGGATTGTTTGCATGTCCCCAGCTGCCAATTTGTAGTGGTGCCTGTTCTCAAAATTCCAATAATGTCCATGGTTCAATGAAGCTGGGGACCTTACATTGGATGACTAAGCTTCTGAGCTGGATTTTGGGCCTGGACCCACCAAAAAACACTGGGGTTCTATCTCCATGGATCTAGTAATCTGTTCTCTGCCTCTAAAGGGCTCTACTCCCTTGTTCCATTCGTGTACCAGCCCTGGGCCCTTCTCACATATCAGATTTGTTTTTTAAAAAATAAATCAATAATTGTCAAGTCTAAGATTCTGTTAATCTTTAAATTCCTGTCTTTAAGTGGTGTGACTGCCCATATATTACATAAGTTGGCTGTGACTTAATGGCACTTTCCAACACCCGATTTGCATTTAAAGGGGGTAAAAATACATGAAGTTTCTTACATGAATATGAAATAAACTGTGTTATTATAACTAGCCCCAATGCTACATGTTTGTTACTACTGCTCTCATATCTACGTGTGGAGTTTGGTAAGTGAATTCCTTTATTGTGAGCAAATCCCATTTCTACCCTATTCTGTTCCCTAGGTATGTGCTCCTCTGAAAAGAGAAAGAGGACAAAGGAACATTCCTTTAGAAATGCCGTTTCAAATAAATGAAACATCTGGCAATCCTAATATAAACTGAGCACGCATTAAAAGTAACTCTGGGAAGTGGGAGAGGAAAGAAAGAGGTTTCTGAAACCGAACATCACAGACACTAAATTCTGTAGAGGTCAAGGCCCTGGCTAATTTCAGAAAGAAGCTTGTCAGGTTTTCTATCATTACTCTGAGGGAACGTAAATTGTTCACAAAGTTATCTAAACCAGTAGGCCTTCTGGACAGAGTTGTTCACTGAATTACAGCTACAACTAAATTTCCAGGTGGGGGCTGGAGATCAGCTGGAATTACAACTGCTCTCCAGATGACAGTTCCCCTGGAGAAATTGGTGGCTCTGTAGAGTACACTCTATGGCACTGCACCCTCTGAGGTCAGGCTTCCCAAGTACTTACCGTGATTCGGCGAGGGACGAAGACGTCTTCGCAGGATCATTCCTGCGGGGACAACAGACGTGCCGCACCATGCCGTCGCCAGGAAGGGATGCCGGGCGACGCTCTGGCAATGGGGCCAGAAACTCGATGGTACCATCGGGTTTTCGGCCCCATTGCCAGAGCGTCACCCAGTGTCATTTCCTGGCGACGGCATGGTGCGTTACAAGGAGAAATGTTCCGGCCGGGGAGCATGTGTCCCCTGCCGGATTGCGGTAAGTACTTGGCAACCCTATCTGAGGTTCCTCCCTTCCCCCAAACCCTAACCCTCCCCAGGCTCCATTCCCAAGCCTCCAGGGGTTTTCCCAACCCAGAGTTAGCAGCCCTAGCTTGGACCCAGAAAGCGGGCTCAATGACAGTGGGCTCATTGGCTTTCCCAATCCACCCCCTGATGATGCCATGTCAATCTGTGCTATTGACGGCTTAGACCTTTCTTGTTTGTTTTAAAGACTGGATAACCCGTGGCATACCATTTTGCAAAGCTGAAGCGGCGGCCAAAATAATGCAACGAAAAGGGGAAGGAAGAGAGTGAAGGAAACTGATGAGCTATTTGCATTGTGGGAAGCAAGGGACTAAGCATGTGGGAAAGGCTGCCAGCAGCAAGCAAAGGGCTGGATGATCCATTTTAATTGCACATGACGAGAGGCTACCTGAATCAGCTGACCGGACGTTTTTCATCAGCACAAGCCAGTTTCTTGCTCATTGCTTGCTTTTGCTTATTCTAAAAAAGCCCATTTTAATGTGACACTAAAAAAACCCAAACCCCTCCAAGTAAACCTAATACTGTCTTGAATAAAAATTATATTGAAAAGAATTTAATCTTTGCCAGTGGCAGTTCTGTTTACTTACTTATTTAGGGGAATTTATATGTTGCCTCTGCAGAATCCTACTCAAGGTGATGCAACATAAAATCATGAAACAATAAATTATCAATATAACAACAAAATGATTGTGCACCGAGAGTGGACAATCTCATCTTTATTAAGCAGAATTTATGTGAATATTTGCAAGGTCAAATCTTCTTGCAAAATATTTCTCATCCCTATTGGTACTGATTCTGTTTACAACAAGGCAGATGAGCACTTTTTGCAATGCAAAATGCTGTGTACCAGTTTGAAAAAAAGCTGACAAAAATATGAATGCTGGTCAGGGTTTTACCAATAGTTATTCCCCTATGGCACAAACCCTAACCCTTTATACATACCCTAGCAGATGTAAAATATAAGGCAGATTCCTTAGCTTGGAAAGTTACAGATGTTCTACAGAGTTTCCATTATCTTGAAGCTTCTGCTCAGGTGTGCAGGCCAGCACATGACAATGGTTACCTCCTACAGACCTTAGTTAAGAGTTCTATCTCCATGGAATCAACAAAAAAAAACCCTTTCTCCTTGCTCCCAGGAACGTTATCATTTCTCTTTTTCCTCCCACTAGTCAGGTCAGGTCAAAGAAGCTTTTCCTGAAATCTTTCTAGCACTTAATTTCTCCAAATCTTTCTTCCCTGCTAGATATCACCTGTCCAGCTTGGGGGGGGGGGAGAGTAGCTGCACCATCCCATTGTCTTTAGCTTGACCTATTAGCATTTCTAAAAAGGAGGATGAGGTGAGGCTGGAAAGCAATTGAATTCTCCTGCCTGTTCTATGCCAAGATAGAAAAACTTTTTAATGATCCAAGTGAAGGTTTTGCTCAGTTCAAGCCTCCAAAGAAAAATGTGTTTCTCTACAGGCAGTGAAAGCAACACTGGGGACAAATATTGCCTTTCAAGCTGCTTTGAGTTTCAAAAGTTAAAAACTACAGCTCCTTGCCTGGCAAATGGTAAGAAGCAGTGGGGGTGGGTTTGCTCCTCTACTGACCCATGTTTATGACTCAAAATAGTGCTTCACACCAGCTTTTGCTTCTTCTTATGCGTTTCAGGCTAGAGTTGCTTATAGTTCAGCTCTTTTTTTCCCAGGAGAGAAAAATTCAAAAAACTGGTGGTGCAGTCTAGCACAACATTAGCTTCAGCTGTTAAGAGTCTGTGGTTATTTTAGATAAAAAATAATAATAAAGCAGTCAATTTTATACAGGCCTGCTGGATTGGAAATATAACACACCTTTTGTTGGAAAAGCATGACTTCCTAGCAGCCCTGTAGCTAACAACTTTTTGCTCGGGGGGGCCAATGTTTTTCTCAGGGGGACCCCACTATATGTTTGTGAGGTACTGCCATGCCATGCTCATACTTCTAAATAATACCTAAATAATAAATACAAGTGGTTTATTGCACAAAAATGTTTCAGGTTTATTATTTATTATTACAGTAATAGCCGACGTGGTTGGGAACAAAAGTTTTGTAAGAATATATCTATATTGATTTGATTTGTGAGTGATTTCTCATAACCAAGCAGCACTAGACTGTTTTTCCAGAGTTGGGACATTGTCAGCCTCTGTGGTTGCAGAACACGAGTAAGGCAGGAGAATGCCGACTCGCTCGTAGCGGTGGAGACTCCAAAAGTCACAGAAGCTGCAAGGACTCTGTATACATTGGGGAATGCACCTTTATAGGAAAATAGCACAGCAAAAGCATTATGGATGCTGTTCTCTTTTTTCAGTTGTGGATTTGTTAGTGCTATGTTCCTTCTAATGAGATCTGCTTCTGCAGCAAAGTTATCCCAAGGCAGCAATTTTGTTGCACCACCCCCATCAGAATTCCAAAGATGCCCAGAAGCCCATGCTGTATTTTACAAGAGACAACATTGGAGGAGCCCCCCCTGCCCCCACATGAGCCCCTTTGGTCCCTACCTGGAGTCCTGCAGGCTGCACCCCGGTGGAGGAAGGAATATGGATGCTGGAAATGCAGCGCCAGAAAATGGGGGAATAATCAACAAACCCCAGCCAGCCAGACGAAGATGCCCAGGGGTCAGCAGCAGCTGCTTCAGCTGAACTATGACCACCGGAGCAGAGGAGCGGGTGGGCATCACACAGGAAGACTCCTCTGAGGCTGCTACTGCTGAAGGGCAAACAGAAGCTGGTCTACGCTGCCGGGGTCCGACTGTCCAAAGGAGAAGGAGGAGAGGAGGTGGAGCTACGGCCCAGCCCGGGTCTGTGCAGGAGAGAAAGGCTGTGCTGCAGTTTCCACGGAGTTGGAGGAAGACGAGGAAGTAGTGGCGTAGCTTGTTTAACTTGTATTTGGCAGGCTCTTTGCTTAGAGACCACCCACTGTAGGCAGCCTAGGCGGGAACTGGCGGTCCACTCCTTTTTCTTCTGTATTTGTCATCCCTAACTATAGCATGAGGTGGGTGTAACAGTGGATGGACGGCCTCTCACGGCTGGGGAGGGGAGGGAGAGCTGAAGGGGGGGACGAGATTCTCTCCCCCCCGCCATGTGTCAGAGGGAAAAGGGCAGAATGCCAGCGACAAGACCATTGATGAGGGGAGAGGGGCTGGGGGAGGGGGAGCGGAGGATCGGGGGAGGGGCCCACAAAAACCGCGAGGGGCCAGGCCCTGCAGGCCCCGTGCTAGCTACGGGCCTGCTTCCTAGTCTACAAATGCATTGTGAAAGGGGGTGGGAGGCAGTGCATTCCTAAGGACAGTTACACCTTTCTAAGCTCATTTACTTAGAAGGATGTAATTCTGTTTACAATTGCTCTGCCTAGAGACACCAGCCTCCACATGGGAATTGGGAATCCCCTGGAATTACAGCTAATCTCCAGACTACAGAGATCAGTTCCCCTGGAGAAAATGGCTTCTTTGGAGACGGGACCCTATGGTATTGTAGCCCACTGAAGTCTCTGTCCTCCCAGGCCTCATCCCTAAATCTCCAGGAGTTTCCGAGACTGGATTTGGTAACCTTACCCGTCCATCCCCTGCTGGTGGCCAGAAGGGACCTGGCAACCCTAGAGCCTCTGCCAATTGGTAAATTTATCTGAGCCTTTGGCTGGTAGTTTGATCCTTGGTGGGAGTGTTAAAAAGTCAGACAAATTTTTAAAGTTGAATAGTGTGATCTAATACTACCACTACTGGCCTGGTAACCAGCAGGAGCTGTAGGTGGAGACCTGTTAGGCTAGTCACCTCCCCAATGTATGTGTGTGGCCCTAGGTAAGGTTTGATTGTATTTGAATATGTGAACCACTCAGAGCCCTTGGGGGGTGAACGGTATACAAATTGAAGGATAAAATAAATAAATAAATAAAATTTGGGGGTCATGCAACAGAACTACATTGGTTCTGGGGAAAACCCAGAAGTGATGTCATGCTGCTTTAGGAATCGCTGGATAAGGTAATGCTGTTGTGCCAATGGCAATATTATTTCTCTTTCACTGGCAGGCAATGAGACCTGGAGACAGGAAATCTCGCACCCCCAGTGTGTAAGTGGTTAACCCTGTTGAAGAAGTGACAGCCTGCTAGGAGTCTAGTTACCTAAAATAATGCTGAAAGAGTAGTTTAGTCCACTTGTACCCTGGGGGAGCTGTGGAGCATTCTCTAGTCTTAGGGTTTATTGAATGTTTTTCTCTTGCAGTTCAGCCTACCTCTTGTTTCTCTCTCTGCTGTCTAGTAGTTTGTGTTACGGCTTGTGCTCCAAAGGCTTCTCTGTTTTATTAGTGGCCTGCAGTTATTGTCTTTCTGAAAAATCCTGTTACAGTAAATTCTTTGAAAGCAAAACTCCAAAGGGTAGATTGGATTATTTCTGAACTCTGCCAACAAACCCTACAGAGCCCTGGTTTTCTAGGTTCTATATATGTACTGAGACTGAAAATACATGTGTTGCCTCTCTCAGACAAAATGGTGACTGCATACACTAGAGTGTTCTCCCCATAAATCTGGTCACACATGATGCAGACATAATTTTAATCTGATATTATTATTCTTTCTGTATAAAAGCTTAAGATATGATCATTACAGATCATGCCAGATAGCTGTCTTATTTATGTATTCAATGTTTATCTCTTTCTCTATGAAGCTCAACAGACACAAGATCCCCTCCTACCATTTTATCTTCACAACAGTATTGTGAGCTAAATAAGGCAGAGAAAAAGAGAGTGGCTGGCCCAGAGTCAGTCATTGCACCACATAGCAGAGCGGAGATTTGAAGCAAGTTTGACGCTCTACCTATACCTTACTGGCTCTCACTTTGAACTTATCTAATAGCAAAAGGTTCTATTGGTCTGATAAGGCTTGCCTTGGATCACTTCAGGGACTGAAGGGCATGAGTAAGGAGTAGAAAGAAGAGAAGAAAGTAATGGCTAGCAAATCTAGAATGTGCTACCAAGGTGAATTCTGAAGATGATGGGTACCATTCGGACCATATTAGAGTAGGGCCTGGATTGCCTAATTCAGTACCTTGGGGTTTCTGTGCCTATGGGAGCCAACGCTCAGCATGCATTTTGGTTGTATAATTGAAGATCAATCATGCACAATGGAATACCAAATGGAGCGCAGTTTTCTGAGAGTAAGCAGGTGGAAAATACAGGGATTTGGGACCTTTCAAAATGTTGGACCATTTAAATTTTGTCATACCCCACATGCCATTACACTCCAAGGTTTCCCAGTTCAGCTCCAAAACAGCATATGTTGTATGTGTATACACATGCACAGAAAGACTAGCCCATAGCTACAGCAGGGCATTTTGGGGGCCCACCTCCTTAATTATAAGCCACACCCCACAAATAGCCATGCCAGAAACCTTTTAAAAATATATTAAAATATTTTGAATTTGTGCTGGTGAGCAAGTGGCTGGCTCTCCACGACATGGCTGCTGCCTTCTCCATGGAGCCTGGGACTGAAGATGAAGAAGGGATGGCCAGGTGAGAGACCCACGGCTGTTGCCACTTCCTGCTGGGGACGAGGAGAAGAGGGAGGATTGGTGGCAGCTCTTACCCAATTTAGCACAGCTAGAAAGAGTGAAGGAAAGCGGTACCAACTGTGACACATACTGTGTCATTAACTAAATTAAAGGGAATTAGATTAACTTTAATTTAATCAACTTTCATTAGGGTAACTGCCCTCTAAAAAATTTTTAAAGCCCCCGACTAAAAAAATCCTGGCTACAGGCCTGCAAAGAGATATCATTGCATCTGATGAATCATACTTGACTATGCACACCTATGCCCCTTCCTCTTTGCCCAGAGGGCTCACATTCTTGCAGCATTCATGAGACAAAATAATTGGAACACAGAGATTTCCAATTCCTACCTCTAGGGGAAACAATCATCTACCTATGAGCTCTTCTTGATGAAGCAGCTGGCCACTCTGGGTTACCAGCCCAACACATTAAAATACTCAGCCAGCATGCCCAACAGTATTGTTTTCTCTTCCTGCCTTTTTAGATGATTTTGCTTCTGGCGCTGAACTGTATAACAAATCACTTCTCATTTGCTTTATACAAGGAGCCAGGCAAGATAAAAAAGGAGCTGCCTCTTGTTTTAGTCATTCTCTTTCTCTGAACACAACAAAGAACCGCTGTAAAATGTTGTTATTTTGGTGGGTAGCTTGTGCTAGCTGGAATTAAGAAAGGGTCTTTTCATATATAAAAAGAAAATTAAGAGCAATGTCAAAATCCAGTCCTTGTTATCTTTTAACCACAGATTTATTCAGAGCCACAGGGGACGTTGTATTATAAAAATTGAATAATAGCATGATTGTTGTCGATTTAATCTCCTGCAACAGAAACAGGGCTGCTTGTTTCCATGCCTTTTTGTGAACAGGGGAAGTTAAATTTTTCCCTGTTAAAAACAGAGCGAATAGATGGCTGCATAAAGAAGCTGCAGTTTTCATTTAGAACAGCTGCACAGAAAAGAAAAAGAAAAAGTAAACTGGGAGCTGGCCATAAGTGAAGCAGCTTGGGGATTAGCAATGGGAAAATACAAAATAACCAGAAAAATACAAAATAACAAAAACGTTCAGGAGGAAAATGGTTTGCTTCTCCATTTTACTCCTCATGGAAAAATTGGACATTTGGAGAAGCACTAAAAAAACCCTTCCTTAATAATAGCCTTATGCATGATGTGATGGAATGCATGACGTGATGACTAAGATTTTACTCTCTCATAATGCACAGCATGAAGATATTTTTATCTAAGACTATCTGTAGCATTAGATAGAGAATTCCAGTATTATCAGTATAGATATATACAATACTTTCAAGGATATATTGATTATTTAAATATTATTTGTTCAAATGTGTCCACCACTAATCTCCTGTAACATGGATGCTGGTGATACATGATTTATGAATACAATTATTTCTGTTGTAAAATTATCTCCAGATAAGCTGCTAGTCCTATAATGATTATACGAGGCTGTATCTGTCTAAATAACATTTTAAAGTAAAAAAGAAATCTGTAAACTCCATTAAGCCAACTTGAGTAGGATCATGGGCAGAGATCTGCTTAGGATATCTTTGTAGCTCGAGCTCTTAGGCCGGGGGCAGGGGTCCTGTTTGCATGTGTCCCCTGCCCTGCATCAAATGAAACAGACATACACCAGATTTTGGATAAGTGTGGAATAAAATTGGCCACAGCTTTATTGGTTACAGCAGTAAAAAGCATTGGCACAGCATGGGTCCACACAGATCTGCAGCATTGGCTGGCCCAGTGCCAGCTGATGTACCCATTGCATCCAGCCAGCCAGATTGGGTGGGAGACCTTGGGGTGGAAGGTTGCCGGAGCCCACACAGATGACTGCCCTAGTCTCCCTTGCCATCTGCTCGTGAGGGCAAACACTGGTAGTCCTGGAGCTGGCCTGCTCTCAAAAATCCTCATGCTAAGATCCCTTAAGGGGATCCTCATATCCGGAAAACAGCAAGCAGGCCAATTTCCAAAAACAGATCCAGCCCGATACTGCCATAAGAACCAGGCGGCTGCCCGGCTCCCACCAATGCTTCTACAGCTGTGGCCAGGCCAATAGGGAATAGTGAATCCCTTGCATCCAAGTGTCCATGCCCCATGGAGACAGATGCACACCATCAGACCGGAACAGGGCCTCCAACCAATGAGTAATATCCAGATGCCATATCCAAAGCCCCCCCCCCATGTTCTCCACAGCCCTACCCATTCTGTCAGTCACCTTCCACCTTGCCATGTCCACCTTTTGTGGCCACATCCCCCCCTCACCATGAACACCATTCCAGCCAGTCCAACCAGATAACAGTCATGGTGGGAAGCTCAGCCAAGGAGATGCCTGTCTGCTCCCCCAAATCATTCTCACCCAGCTGCAACACAAGCGCATCAGGGGGCTGGAACCTTGCCTTGCAGCAAACAATTGTGGGCCATAGGGCATCCCACTGCATCCCCAATCTGAAAGAAAGTGGGTCCCGAATTCCCAACAAGGTAGACCCAGTTCTGCTACCCCCACCCTCAAGACACCTGCCGTTACAAGCACTTAACTGCAATACATCCAGAATTATTTTTTCTTTTCTTTTATGTAATGTTTATAAATTATATTATCAAATAAACAATAAAGTAAGCAATTTCAGGGTAATTATTATAGTCTCAAGTTTAAAAACTCTGACAGTCACAGAAGCTCATGGCAATTACTTCCAGTATTCACAACATACAATTCTCAATTGCATAAAGGCATTCACAGACACAATATAGTTTAAAGGGACAGTCTCAAGCAATACATCTTTTACAATACAAGTTAAAGTAATGGATCCAGAACAGTTCAGCTCCCACAACAAATCTTGCAAAAATATACAAACTAGAAACTCGCTTCTGAAAATTATACAATTTTCAAAATAAGAATTAAATCATCTGTAACATGGGGTGGTTTCTTTTGCAACCTGAATCCTGCACTGACTATGCAACCCCTGGGTAAGCTGCACATTTTGAGGAACTTCTTCAAGTCGCACAGAAAGATTCAAAGAATTCAGAAGGCACTCATATCGGAACCCGTTTCTCATGAAACATTAGTAAAGCTTCCCTCAATATGGATGACTAGTTCTCAACAATCATGTTTCATTTCTACATCAAATAAATATTACCAAGTCACAAGGATTCTCCACTGCTCTTTTATAGTGCTGTCCTAAGCAGAGTTTTACCAGTCTAAGCCAATTTTCACTCTGGACAAGAGGCTACTGTTAGCACAGGATATGGAGAAACAAAATGGTTTCCAATTGGCAAAGGCATTAGACGAGGGTGTATTTTATCTCCTTATCTGTCTAATCTACATGCAGAAAATATAATAAGGAAAGCTGGATTAGATTTAGATGAAAGCGGAGAGAAAATTGGTGGAAGTAATATTATCAGTTTGAGATATGCAGATGACACCAGATTACCTGCAGAAAATAGTGAAGCCTTGAAATGTCTACTGCTAAAGGTTAAAGTGGAAAGTGCAAAAGTAGGGTTACAGCTAAATATGAAGAAGGCAAAAGTAATGACTACTGGAGAATTACACAAGTTTAAGGTGGACAATGAAGACATTGAAATTGTTCAAGATTTTCTATCCCTTGGCTCCATCATCAGCCAGAGGGAGACTGCAACCAAGAAATCAGAAGGAGATTGAGACTGGGGAGCCATGAAAGAGCTAGAAAAGTTCCTGAAGTGTAAGCATGTGTTGCTGGAGACCAAGATCAAAGCAATTCATATTATAGTATTCCCCATTACTATGTGTGGGTGTGAAAATTGGCCAATGATGAAAGCTGACAGGAAGAAAGTTGATTCCTTTGAAATTTAGTGTTGGAGGAGAGTTTTACAAACACCATGGACCACCAAAAAGACAAATAAGTGGACTCTAGATCAAATAAAGCCTGAACTCTCCCTAGAAGCTAAAATGAACAAACTGATGCTAATGTCCTTTGGTCACATTATGAGAAGACAAGAGTCACTAGAAGAGGCAATCATTCTAGGCAAAGTTGTAGGCAGCAGGAAAAGAGGAAGACCCAACATTCGGTGGATTGAGTCACTCAAAGAAGCCATGGCCCTCAGTTTGCATGGCCTCAGCAAGGCAGTTAACGACAGACCATTTTGGAGGAAATTAATTCATACAGTTGCCATTAAGTCAGAAGTGACTTGATGGCACTTAAGACACACAACATACAACTGCTTAGGATGATATTAAGAAAACCAAACCCTGAACCATATTTTCCAACACCTACACTAATAGTGTGGAATTGTTTTGTTTACACAAATAATATTACTTCCTGCAAAATTCCGCATTACTCCTCAGATGTGCCAAAGCTGTATGTATGCTGCAATTGTCCATTAACACACAAAACGCAGAGAATATTTATTTATTTATTTCATTTATATCCTGCCTTTCTCCCCAATGGGGACCCAAAAGCAGCTTTTGGGTCCCCATTGGGGCCCAAAGTTATTCTAGCAAGCTTCATAGCAGAGTAAGGATTCAAACCTGGGTCTCCCAGATAATAGTTCAAAACCAGAAACACATTGGTACACTTTTATCACATATCTGCATGCACACCAAAACTCTTTTATCACTGGATAAGATCAGGAAGTTTTACTCCATCTGTAGGGTTGCCAGCTCCATGCTGAGAAATTCCTAGAGATTTGGGGGTGGAGCCTGGAGAGGCAGGACTTTGGGAAGGGGAGGAGCCTCAGTGGGATATAATGTCATAGAGTCCACCCACTAAAGGAGGCATTTTCTCCAGAGGATCCCTGTTGTCTGGAGATCAGTGGTAATTCCAGGACACCTAGTGAGGACACCTTTTATTCCCTACCTGGCAATTTCCAGGAAGTGTTTTTTCCATCTCTTTTTCAGTAGATATGTTGATACAATTGGGTGGATGCAGTCTCACACCTCCCCCCTACATTGTTTCACAAGGACACACATGCTATGAACAGTTGTAAGCATGTGCGTCCATTTAAAAAAAATGTTTTGCTAGCTTGGAGTCAGGGGCTACATGAAACAGGAGCATATTTTTGCATAAGTCAGAAGCTTTTGCCAAAAAAAACAATTACTTTATTATCTTGTTTGTTTGTTTTTTAATTTTCCTGAAAAGCATGCTGAATTATTTGATTTGCCTTTGTTATGAAAGGAAACATCTACCACACTAGTGAGAAGTACAGCTATGCACTGTTGTCATAGCAATTGGTTGCTTTCTCCCATCTCTGGAAGTAACTTGACAATCACGATTTCAGCACACAAGCCTTCATCTGAAGACTTTAAAAGAAGAGGAGGAGGGCAGAGTGAGTGTAATATGGCTTGCATGATTTATAAGGATCACATTAACTTGACCAATATCTTGTGTCTCATTTCATTAGTGGTCTTCAAATTGCCTTTGGGGACAACAAGAGACAGACTGTTATTAAGGGTAAAGAAAGATAATAAAGATGTTTTATTTTAAAACAGCTGTTTAAAACTGCAGCTTTAAACAGATTTTTAAAGCAGCTTGTTAAAACAATTTGTGCATTCATTTTAAAGCACCCTCTGCTTAACACCCAATCATGTGACCACCACCGTTCACTTAAGTGGCAATTTAAACAAAAACACTAGCCTTTGGTGGCATTTAGCAGGGCTACCATGGACCATCGCAGTCACCTGACTGCTGACCTCTGAACACAAGGATCTGTATGGGTTCAATCTGCCACTCACAACTGGAAGCTGCAGTTGTGGACTGAGTATAAGATCTGATCCTTTGACACTAGTTGACAGTCACACAGTTGTTTCAGACTGTGGCAATGGCCACAGATCACTTCAGGCTCATTCAAAATAAATAACCACCGTTCAAGCAAACCAGAAGAGTAACTCTGTGTGCCTATTAAGAAGAAATCAGGATTTACTACAGGGCTCAAACAATCCCATCTACCAGGTTGCCACGGTGCCTAGAAATTTCATGGTAGCACTTAGTATCTTCAGCAATGCACCTTTCAGCAATCCTCAGTGAAAGTACAAAGATTTACAATTTTGCATCAGAATATTAGAACATAAGACAAGCCCTGCTGGATCGGACTAGTGGTCTACCTAGGCCAGGATCTTTTCTCACACAGTTTCCAACCAGTTATTCTGGAGAACCTCTAACACGGCACAGAGGCCAGAGTCTTCCCCTGAAATTGCCTCCTAGTACTGGTATTAAGAAGTTGACTGCCCCTGGGTATGGAGGTTCCCTTTACTAGGGGGGAAAACCTTCACTTGATTATTATTTATGTAAGTACTAGTCCCTCATGAAGGTATATATATTTTCCATATAGGAAAGCAGTTTGACTGATACTTATCTTGGAAACCCATGATGAATGCTTATGAAGTACTCCAATCAGGTAATAGGACGATACCGTTATTTCTCCCTTGAAGACTGTTCTGTTTTGTGAGATTTCTGAATATTTTTGTCGATATTTAGCCTCTACTGAGGAAGAATATATGAAATGAAGTTTTGAAATCCGGAGTCTTCGTCTATAGACTTGCTTTGTACTTGTACTGTGGACTTGTTCTGTATTTGTATACTTACCTGTATTACTACCTGTACTTACCTGTATTACTACCACTCTAATCTGAATAGTACCTAAGAGTTGCTTATTTGTATATTGTCTTTATTCTGTTCTTTTTCTTAGCGTCTTTCCGCATGTTTCTCCCCCACCCCCATGATATTGTATTGTTCACTGTGTGATTGCTTGCTGGGTTCCCTTTACTAACCATGGTCGGTAGCCATTGATGGATGATGGATGGATCCAATAATAAGTCTAAACCCCTTTTAAAGCTGTCTGTGCCTATGGCCATCAGTACATCTTCTGGAGTGAATTCCACATTTTAATCCCTTGTTGTGTAAAGGAATATTTCTTTTCCTCCGTTCTGAATCTATTACCCGCCATCCAAGGGCGTAGACTTTTCAGTTTCCGGGGGGGGGGGGTGGGGCTGGGCCAGAGGCATTGCTATGCTAGGTCCTTAAAAGAACCGAGGCCCAGTGACATCATAGGGAGGACCCAACTTTGCTTTCAACGTATGAGTGTGACTGAACACCGACTTATGAAAATATTTTTAATCCAAGAACATTTCATTCAATAGCAAGTAGTCTTGGCATCCCGTTGGAACTCAACAAGCTATTTATCTGTTAAGGATATCTGGACTTAAGCTGGTCATCTTTCTGTGATGGAATAACAACACTTGGTATTTATATTTCCGATTTATTTATCTGGATATTAATACCCTATTTTTATGAAGCACCTATCAAATCTATTAAAATATTTATATTCCTTTCTTCTCTAGAGACTCAAAGTAATTAACAATATGGCAAAAATAATATAACAAAAAACATAACCAACATCAATACAGGTATAGCCAGTCAATGATAGGTTCATTTTCTTTATAATGCAGCCCTCAAAGAACAGTCAAAAAGCCCATGGAAAGATGGCCTTACACATCATCCTAAAAATAGGTAAGGAGGGTATCTGCTACACCTCCTCCAGAAGGCCATGCTAGGAAATTGGCCCCATGACGAAGAAAGATCTTTCTGCAGCAGTAAAGGGATAAACAAAACTTTGAAAGGGCACTATGAGCAAATGCTAAGCACTGATAAATTTCACGTAGAGATTGCAAAGCAAATAGTAGCATTCAATGTCTGTATATAAACTCAATAACAATATTTATCATTTGTTCCAAATTGCCCAAAACAGCTCAAACCTGATGGTTGGTCATTGTACAACTACACAAGGATCTGAAGACCCTTTTAGACCCAGTAATCCATCAATGGAAGGCACTAACAGTCATAGATCTTTGCATGTGTTTAAAAATGCTTCCTCTGGATACAACTATGATTTGACTGTAATTCCATTTCATTGTCTGATGAAGAATGAGTGCACATGAAAGCTCACACCTTGAATAAAATTTTGTTGGTCTTAAAGGTGCCACTGGACTCTTAACATTGTTCTGGACCTGGGAGGGAGAGACGTTTGTTTTGCTCTGTTTCCAAACCTTGCCTTCAATGGAGGAGAAAGAGAAAACGTTCACTTTCGTTCCACGCCCTCCCTTCAGAAGCCCGGAGCAGAGGAGGGGGGAGGGAGTGGGTGGATCCCCCCCCCCCAAGCGGGTCCCTGCTTCCAAGCAGTAGCATGCTTTTGCAAGCAGAGATCCAGACACAGGCATGTTTTTAAAGCCTTCCAGAGCTCAGAAGCCCCGCTGCCAGGAGCAAAGGAGGGGAAAATATCATTGTTTTATTTCCAAAGAGGAGGGTTGGTTTTCTGCCATGTGTTTTTGTTGTTGTTGTTCTTTCTCCCAGGGTTTCTAGAAAAATCTCTGGGTGATTTCTCACGAGAGCTGCCTCGCAGCACAGCGCCGTTTGCCTCGACACAAACGTGTCAATTTCACACCCGAAGCTCCGGGGCTGTATTTGACTCAGGGCTTCGCCCAATTTCCTCCGCAGTTTCATGATCCTCAAAAACCAGGATCACGAAACTGCGGAGGAAATCGGGCGAAGCCCCGAGTCAAAATGCAGCCCCGGAGCTTCGGGTGTGAAATTGACACATTTGTGTCGAGGCAAACGGCGCTGTGCTGCGAGGCAGCTCTCGTGAGAAATCACCCTCTGTCTCTCTCTTTTTCTGTCTGTCCCACAGAGGAGGGTAAGGGGATTCTGAAACTCCCAATGGGAGCAGAGGAAGGGGGCATGTAACAGAATCCTCAGGCTGGTGAAGCTTCCCCTTTTGGGAGACAGCCACACATCCCCACCTCCAACCTTCCCAGAGAGGGGCCCACAGCCACCCCGACAGCTCCAAAGCATGGCTGGGGCCCGGGGAAAACACCCACCCCACAACCCCACCCTACTACCCCGACCTCCCTAGTGGGATGCCCAGCACCCCCAACAGCTCCAGAGCTTGGGCACTCACTTGCTCGCTCGGGGGCAGCTGTGGCCAGGTGGAGCAAGACAGCTTGCCTAGCACCACCAGCTCGCCTTGTCTCCAGAGACCAGTAGGTGAGGCAGCGCCAGAGCCGGACAGGGGGAGGGGGGAGGGAGGGGAAGGGCAGCATTCTAGCTACCAAACTTTCAATGCTCCCTCTAAGCTGTGGAGTCTTGTGAGCAAAAATTCTACTTTGTGAGCTACTGGCATTGAAGTTGTGAGCGAGCGATTTGGCTACTGCATAAATTAGTTTGCTCTGGAGCCATCTTTCCTGAGCTAAGACAGAAATGTGTGAGCTGGAGGCTAAAAAACTGTGAGCTAGCTCACACTAACTCAGCTTAGAGGGAACACTGCTCACCAGGTACAAACAAGAAAGTGGTTTGTCAATTTAAGAAGCAGGGGGGGGGGATCCTTTCTTTAAAAGGTCCAACAATGCCTTGAGCAGGCTCATTGTTCTCCAGGATACAAAGAATGCTGAGGGCAGTACAGCATCAGGTGAAGAAAGAGAAAAGAGTGAGGGGTAGATTTGGCAATCTCCAGATCCCCTGGAACTGCAGCTATTCTTCAGACTACGTATCAGTTCTGTTGGTGACTTTGAAGGGTGGACTCTATTGGCATCATACCCCCCCTGAGTTCTCTTCGTGTCTCAAGCACACATACTGCAGGCTGTACCCCCAAATCTCCAGGAATTTCTCAATGCAGAGTTGGCAACCCTGGAGGACTTAGTTTGATTAAGGTACTAACGGTTTATACTGTTATGTACTGATACTATGATGTGAATCGCCTAATCCACCTCCTGTGTTAAGCTTCCAGCCGGCCGAGGCTCCGACAGCACTAATAAACGATTGGTCGCTTCAGAACAGCGACCAATCACAGAACGGCTATTCCCCGAGCGGGAAGAGTTTCCATTGGACCTTATCCTTGCAATCTTATTGGTTGTTATGTATACAGTAGGTGTGGCTATGTTAGCCCGGGAATGTTTAAAAGGAGCCCAGCTCCCTATGTTTGTTGTTCTGGTTATTAACTGCGTTTTGAGTGCATGTTCGTTCCTTCATTAAAGCTGAATCACTAGCTGAAATCACTCTCCGAGTCTTTGTTAGTGCGATCTAACATATACGTAGACTGAGGGGCAGTCTTAGGTCTGGAGAACGCAGGCCCTGAGGCACACAGACCTAGACCTAGTCCCTCCGCACTCTAGGACACTATATACTTGTAGGGGCTCCAACCCCTTTGAAGCTAAAAGAGGCTGGGTATTAGGGCAGGAGTGGTTTTAGGCTAGAGGCCTCTACTGGTCTGCAGTCAGAAGAAGAAGAGGATAAGAGAAGAGATTGGATTTATACCCTGCCCTTCACTACCTGAAGGAGTCTCAGACTTTCTCCCTCCCCCCTTGGAAGGGTGGGGGTGCCCCCCAGTGATTATAGGACCCCTTTCCTAGAATCACTAAGACCACTTCTGTGCTTCCTCCACACCAAATCTCCTTTCCCTTCCCCTTCCCACTAAAGACACCCTGTGTGGTAGGTGGGGCTGAGAGAGCTCTTTCAAGAACTGCTTGTGAAACAGCTCTGGAACAACTTGTAACTGACCCAAGGTCACACCAGCAGCTTCATGTGGAGGAGTGGGGAATCGAACCCGGTTCTCCCAGATTAGAGTCCATGATCCTAACCACTACACTAAACTGACTCCTAACCACTACGCCAAACTGCCACTGCCCTGTAACCCCTATCACTGTGGAGTCAATGGTGGCACTGGCTGTCAGGCAACAGTGTGAGATGGCCCTCTGCCTGAGTCTCAGGAAGTATGGAGAGAATCATCTGTAGAGCAGTGGCAGGGGGAACAGGCCAAGGACTTTGGGGGAGGAGGCTCCTACCCAGCCACATCCTGTGCTGTCTGAGGAAGAGGCGTCTACTCATCCAAGCCCCTTGCCATGCAAGCCATGGAGGGTGGAGGTGCCTGCTTGGCTTGGCCCTTTGCTGTGCAAGCCATTCAGGGAGGAGGCACCCACTCTGCCGAGCTACTCACTGCACAAGCCATGTGCCATGCAAGGATGTGGCCAGCCTCTAAGCTGTGCCATGAGGAAGGTACATGGCCTGGTGCGTGGCTGGCTGGACAGGCAGACTGGGATTACAAGCTGTGCTGCCATGGTGGTGCAGCTTGGAAAAGGCATTTAAAGATACCACAGTCTCTTTAAATGCCTTCTCCAAGTCCCGCCCTTAGTGTCACTGTGCCTGCTCACATGAACCACAATAACCCACCTGGTTCATGGGGGGTTCATGAGGGTGGGATGGCATGAAAAACAGGCTGCTTACCTGTAATTGATGATCTTCGAGTGGTCATCTGTGCAGTACCACACATGGGTTGGGCGCCTGTGCACGACTTCGACCAGAGAAACTTCTAGAGTTTTGCCTCAGAAAGCTTTTGGCAGGCTCTCTTCCCGCCCTGGGGAGCAGGCACGTACTGCACATGCCTGGAGCAGGGGAGAGAGCTGCCTCCCACTTAGTTCCTTCGACCGCTACTGGTAAGTCCCATCAAGCCAAAGAAAGGTGAACAGGAGATGCCAGCAGTGAGGAAGGCTGGGTGGGATTGTGGTACTGCACAGATGCCCACTCGAAGATGATTAGTTACAGGTTAGCAACCTGTTTATCTTCGTTGTGGTAGTGGTTAAGTGTGCGGACTCTAATCTGGGAGAACCGGGTTTGATTCCCCACTCCTCCACTTGCACCTGCTGATGTGACCTTGGGTCAGTCACAAGCTCTGGCACAGCTGTGGTGTGACTGGAATACTGGTTCAGACACAGCATCATCAGTGAAAAGAAACACCCAAGTGTCCTACCAGGAGACGCAGCAGGGTCAAGCGACGAGAGATCACAGCACCGACTGGCTGAATACAGCATCCTGTCGAGCTTGGACGTCGAGTGTGTAGTGGGTCACGAAGGTCAATGCTGAAGACCACGTAGCAGCTGCACAGATGTCCTCTAGCGTAACACCAGCCAGAAAAGCGGTGGATGTCGACACCGCCCGTGTGGAATGGGCAGTGACACAGGTTGTCACGATGCAGGGCTAGGCAGGGGCGACACAGTCAGGATACAGTCTGAAGTCAAAAGCCAGTCACACCAGTTAGCTGGAAAACAAGTCCAAGGCACAAAGCAAGAGTGGGGTGATCAAGGTAAAGTCCAAAGTCAAGAGCCAGGCAAGCAAACCAACCAGGAAACCAAGTTCAAAGCACAAACCATTAGAGTCATCAGGAAACCAGAGTTCAAAAGAGTCAAGAGCCAGAGAGTCAAGAGTTCAGGGTGCAGAGCTGAAGCATAGTCATTTGAGCCAAGGTCAAGGAGCCGAGGAAATCCAGACAGGAACCAGGAGTCACAATCATGAGCGAGGAGGTGCAGAACTTCATCCAAAGAGATTAGTTGCTGGCACGATTTGTCGCCGTGAGAGTGTGAGTTAAATAGCCCATAAGCCTGCTGGCAATTACCGTGCCCCAAGCGAGTCCTGGCTCCTGCTAATACTTGGGGCTGAATGTGCACCTGCCATGCATGCGTGCCTCTCACCGCCGGGTTGCCATATCCCATTGGCGCTGTTCCCTCAAGTGGGATACCGGTGGGGGTGAATCAGGAGGAGAACTATCCAGGCGTGCTTCTGCCTCAGCTGTTGCTGGGGTAGCCTCTGGAATCTCAGCCTTGTCAGGTGCGGGAGTTTCCGGCATTGAGAGTTCATCCACAGCAGCACTTAGATCCTCTGCTGGGGCCACTTGTGAGCATTCAGCAGGAGCTGCTTGCTCGTAATCAGCAGAAGCCATGACACAGATAGGAACAGGTTGACGTGCAAGCTCATAGAATAGGACTATGGTAGATGTCACCCATTTAGAAAAGTGTTGAGAGGAAATTGGCTCCCCCACATGAGGGGGGCCATAGGCAAGGAACAGCCGAGGAGATTTACATATAGGCTGAGTCCTATGTAAATAAAAAGAGAGCACTCTGCACACATCGAGGCAGTGGAGGGCTCTCTGAAGCATCAGTCGGATTCAGACAGAAAGAAGGTAAGACAGACGACTGGGACAGGTGAAAAGCAGAAACTACTTTAGGCAGGAAAGAACCTTCTCCCTATGAAAAATTGTATAGGGGGGATCAGCCCGAAAGGCAGCTAGTTCCCCTACTCTGCATGCAGTAGTAATCGCTATAAGGAAGGTAGTCTTCCAGGAGAGCAACCTGAGATCGACTGTAGCCATGGGCTTGAACGGCTTGGACATGAGAGAGAATGAGTGACAGACTCCACGAAGGCACCAAAGGCTTCCTAGGGGGACAGAGCCGGAGGAGTCCTTTAAAGAATGACTTTGTAAGACGGTGGGAAAAGACTGTGGATCCCTGTATCAAGGGATGGTAGACGGAGTTGGCCGCTAAATGGACATTTAACGACGAGTATGCAAGGCCATTATTTTTTAATGAGATGACGTAGGAAGAAAACTCATGGAGAGACGACTGGATGGGATCGAAGGAGTGATCAGAGGTATATGAATGGAACCTCTTCCACTTCAAAGAGTAAGTGGCATGGGTAGAGGGCTTCCTGGCATTCAGGAGGACTTCAGACACTTCAGGCGGGAAGTCTAGTGCAGACTCTTCCATGCTGTCGATCTGAAGAAGCCCGGATCGGGGTGCAGGATCCTTCCTCGAGCCCGAGAGAGGAGATTGGGGATGACAGGCAGAATCCAGAATGCCCGGTTGGAGAGACAAAGGGGGTGCGGAAACCAGACTTGGTGCAGCCACCATGGAATGACAAGGATGCACGACGTGGCATCAGCCACAATCTTCTAAACAACATGAGAGATCAAGGGGAACGGAGGGAAGAAGTAGAATAGGGTTCCAAGTGTGGAGAAAGGCATCTCCTGCCCTGCTTGTTTATGTAGTAAATGGTGGTGGTGTTGTTGGAGGCAACCTGAACGACTCGACCTCGAAGCAACAGGAGGAAACAGTGGAGAGTGAGATGAACCGCACACAGCTCCAGGACATTGATATGAAGGGTGGCCTCGCGATGAGACCAGGTCCCCTGCACTGAAAGAATTCCACACTGGGCTCCCCAACCCCAGAGGGATGCGTCTGTGGAGATCGACACTTGCAGAGGAGGATGCCAAAAGGGCATGCCGGAGAGCAGGTGCTGAGAATGAGACCACCAGGGAGTCGACGACAATAATAATAATATATCTTTTGATTTATTAATCACTCAAACCTGCAGAGCTGCTGGCTCTGAGCGATTTACAGTTACACATATTCACACGGGACTAACAATGATTCATGGGGTAAAGGAGGACAACATATAAATCTTTTTTAAGTCGCACACTTTTGCAGCCGACGGGGATTTTGTTCAGCTGTAGGCTTAGACATGTTCCAGACGGCATTCACTCGGCTTGGCTTGATGACAGCTTTTTCCAGGACTGCTTCAAGTTGCAGTGCCGCACTGCCACCGCCTGGCCGGATTGGCCCATTGCAGGCTTCTTGATGCCGAGGAGATCTTCCCAGGCTTCCGAGCTGGACATTCCATTTCGCCAGCTAATACCTCCCCCCACCGGGGGGGTTTAGTGTGCCCACCCTCTCTAAGGAGTGGTACCCATTTTATCTACTCGCCGAAGCTTTCGAACCGCTGGGTGGAAGGCGAGCTGGGGACAAGGCTGGTAGCTCACACCAGCACGGGCTAGAACTGACAGCAGTTCTGTTCAGTTCAGATGTTACTGTAACCAGAGGGGTGGGATTGACAGGATTTTGTGCCACGGACTGTGGAGAGGGTCGAAGGCACAGAGAAGCCACAGTTGGAGGGGATGCATCCTCAACCTGGCATGACAGACAACAGTAGACGCAAAGTGCCCCAGGAGCCTCATGACGGACTGAGCGGACTGCCGGGGAGAGGTCTGGAACTGTGAGACCAAGGAGAGTATGTCGGAGGCCCTTGAGTTCGGGAGAAACGCAGTCTTGAGATTGGTATCGAGCTGGGTACACAGAAATTGAAGGACCTGGACAGGTTGGAGAGACAACTTGGGTAGGTTGACACAAAGCCCGAGGGCACGAAGGAGAGACAGGGTCGTTTGGACATCTTAGAGGAGCTGGTCTTGTGTGGTGGCCATGAGAAGCCAGTCATCGATATACGGATACAGGGCAATCTGACAACGATGGAGGTCTGCAGCCACCACAGCCATCAGCTTGATAAAAACCCTCGGGGCACTGCAGAGTCCGAACGGGAGGATCTGGTATTAGTAGTGTGCATTGCTGACAGCAAAACGCAGGAGCTTTCGATGTTGGGGACGGATAGTGACGTGAAAATACGCGTCCTGGAGATTGACAGACACTAGCCATGCAGCCTTGGGAATCAATGGAAGAATGGACTGTAAAGTGACCATTCGGAACTTGTGGCATTGAACGTATCGATTCAGATCCCGAAGATCCATAATAGCCCTGAAGACGCCACAGGGCATGGATGTAATTCGGCAGAGCATTCCACCAGGTCAGTGCCAGGGCCAAGAAAGCCCTGGTGGAGCACTGGTTCACTGGTTGCATATGTGCTGTCAATGGAATTCCAGTGAGAACTTGCGTCACTGCATTTTGGACCAGATGTAGTTTCCGGGTCAGTCAAGGGTAGCCCTGCATAGAGAGAGTTACAGTAGTCTAATTTGGAGGTGACCATTGCATGGATCACTGTGGCTATGTCAGGGTGAGACAGGAAAGGAGCCAGTTGCCTGACCTGGCGCAGCTGAAGGAAAAAACAGTTTGGCAACATTTGCAATCTGTGTCTCCATTGATAAGGAGGAATCCTGAAGCATACCCAGGCTCCTGATGGTTGGAACTGGTGTTAAAGGTACACCGTCAAGGGTCGGGAGTTGGCACCCTAACCCTGAATCCCACCCACCCAGCCACAGGACCAGGCCCGTAGCTAGGACATTTTTAGTGGGGGGGCCCTGGGGAAAGTGAGGGGGCCCCCAAAGCCCCACACATGTGCATTGACATCACAAAAAGTGCACTGACATCACAACAAATAAGAAATCAAATAAAAATAAAATATGCTCAGCACTGAGATGCACCACCCTCTCCCTCCCTGATGCCTAGCCAAGGCATGGATAGAGGGCTCCCAGAAAGGGAAAGAAACTGAAAAAAGGGAAAGAAAAGAAATGGGGGAAAGGGAAACAAAGAAAGAGAAGGAAACAAAGAAAGAAAGAAATGGAAGAAAGGAAAGGGAAAGAAAATGAAAGCCTCTGTGCATGTTTGTTTTCCCCCAAGTTCCAAATCCCCCCCCCCAGCAGTTAAAAAGGAGCTTGAAGACTTACACTGTAATGTTTCCCTGTGGCTGTGGGTTCCCAGGCTAGAGTACTCACTGAGCCACCTGTTCTCAGGTCCATTCAGCATATACAAAATGAAACTGAAACAAGAGCTCCATCCAACAGGACCAAACCAAATCACACAGATATTAGGGGAAGAGAGCAGACAATTCCACTACATGTATACAATGCATATACCACAAGATTACAAGACCAAGACCTTTTTCTCCCCCCTCCCCATCTCTGCCAGCCTCTCTCTCTCTGTCACATCTCTGC
>NW_015174310.1:467629-490234 GCF_001447785.1 Gekko japonicus | reverse complement strand
GGAACAGAGATGACGGAAACACACACAGATCCCCGGGCCGCTCTGACGGCTTGATTATTTTGAGTGTGGCCGGGCTCTGGAGCATGTGTATATATTTCCACCTTACGAATTCCTTCTGCTTTGAGGAAGGTGGCCGGTTAGCCGGGAGGAAGGAAAGTTTTCCTTTATTTACTTTTCGGTTACAAAATGCAAGTTGCATCCCCCCCCTTTTTTTTTAAAGGAAAAGAACTTCTTTGAAAAGGAGAAAATATAGTTTTAAGGAGAGGCTTCCTGTGCTCTGCCTCAGCTCGCTTTTTCTATATCTCCTCTCTCCCTCCCCCCTCCCCCCTCTACTTGCTCTCTGCGAGGCAAATCAGCCTGTTCTGACCACTTACACACACACACACACACACACACACGCCAATCTATTTCCCCCGATTCGGGGGTAGAGGAGGTTGGGGAGGGGAAGGCATCGGTGTATGGTTTGTGTTAGAGAATCCCTCCCCCTCTCTCTTCTGTGCATGTGCGTGTTTTCCCCCTAAAGAAGGGAGGAGAGAGACGATGTCTCGAGCTCTGGATGTTCCCGGTTGAGAAAAATGGATGGAAGAGAGACGAAGGGGGCAAAGAGAAGCAGGGAGAGAGAGAAAGGCAAAAGGAAGGAGGAGGGGGGCAAAGATTTTTGACGTCTCTTTGTGCCTTGTTTGGCTGCAAGAAAAATAAGCTGGGGAAGGGGGAGCGAAAGGGGGGAGGGAGCGAGAGGAGAGACAGCCTCCCGTGGCAGGGGAGCCGCTGGTTGGCCAGGCATCTCCACGGCTGCCGATGCCTCAGCGCATTGGACTGGAGACTGGCGCTCCGGCCAGCTCTCGCTGCTCTCTCCCTCCTTCTGCGACCGAGCGAGGAAGGCTAACCTGTTCTGGCGGAGGTAGCCGCCGCCGCTTGGCCCCCGAAGCCTCCTCCCGCCTCCCCTCGGGCCAGGGGGAGGGGGAGCAGCGGATCGGGGGAGGGGGCCCACAAACCTCGCAGGGGGGCCGGGCCCCGTGGGCCCCTTGTGAGCTACGGGCCTGCACAGGACCTCCATCTTAGATGGATTCAGTCTCAGCCTCTGTTTCAACCATGGCCTCCAGAGCCTCGGACAAAATAGCTGGGACAGTATCTGATTGTCTGTCCATCAACAGATACAGCTGGGTGTCATCTGCATACTGATGACAATCCAGCCTGAAACTCCGTATCAGCTGGGCAAGGGGGTGCATACAGATGTTAAATAATATTGGCGAAAGGACTGCCCTTTGGGGGACTCCACATACCAAAGGGTATCGTGGTGAAACCCTCTCCTAGCGCCACCCTCTGTCTCCAACCTTGGAGAAATGAGGCAAGCCATTCCTGTGTCAGCAAGGCAGTGGGTCAACAACTCATGTTCTAACATGTTGAATGCTGTTGTCAGGTCAAGCAATAACAGCAGCGTCAACCTGCCTCCATCCAGCTGCCTACGAAGATTGTCTGTGAGGGCAATCAGCACAGTCTCCATTCTGTGGCCAGGGTGGAAACTGGACTGGAATGGGTCCAGGGCTGATGTGTCTTTCAGGAAGGTCTGGAGCTGTCTCAATTACCTTACCCAGGAATGAAAGATTCAATACTGGGTGGTAATTCGCTGGATCTATAGGATCCAAGGATGATTTCTTTAAGAGTGGTGTTACTGCAGTCTCTTTTAGTCTCCCTGGATAGACCCACACACTCAGGGACAGATTTTAATGTCCATCAGGCCCCCCCGTATTCCATCACTGCTGGCATTCACCAGCCATGATGGACATGGGTCTAAGAGGCAAGTGGTAGGCCTTACAGCACCCAGAATCTTGTCAACATCAGCCTGAGAGAGTCAGCTGAAGTTGTCCAATACTAGACCCATAGATGGCCAAGGGAACTCCATACACTATATCAATGTTGGCAGGCAGGGTGTGGCAGAGTGACAAAACTATCTGCAGAAAGCTCGTAAAAGCCTTACAGCTAATGGCCAGATTACTAACATTTTGGGTTCTCCCTATGAGAGAAACTAACAACCTAATTACCCTAAATAATTGTGCCAGGTGGGAACTAGTGGATGCGATGGAGGCTGCATAGAATTATCTTTTTGCAGTCTTCACTGCCTCTCATAGGATTTCATAAACATCCTGTAGGATGCTCTTGTGGCTTCATCACAAGACTGTCACCAAAATTGCTCTAGTGGTCTAAGCTCCCGCTTCATCATTTGGAGCTCTAAAGTGTACCATGGGGCTAATTTGGAGTGGGAATGAAGAAGACGTCAAGGGCGATTTCATCAATGGCTTCAGAAATACTTGTGTACCATTTTTCTATCAGCACATCTAATGAGTTGCCAGGGGCATCAGATCCCGCAGAGCATTCTGGAATCCAATTGAGTCCATTAGGCTCCATGGACAAGCATAACATTAGGATAAAATTATCTTTTTTAAAAAATACATTTTATTTTAACTTTTTAAGGGAATACAGAATAAAGAAAAGTAATAGAGGGAAAGGAATAAAAGGTATGATTACAAAAACACAATACGTGGGCAATTTTGCAGATATTAAGGACAATTCTTGATTAAAATACGAGATAGTAGTTTAAAAAGCAACTATTACAACCTACTCAACTTATTGTACCGTTTTCTCATAATATATTATAATTTTTATCCTATCAATCTTCTATTTTATAATAAAACACGAATAACTTCATAGACATTTTGTATATAATTTTAACATATTTTAACATAACAGTTTATTGAAATAATTCATATAAAATATTATATCCTTTCATATTAAAACTATCTTATAATATTAAACCATTCAACTATATGACTACAGAGATTGGTTATAACAATCATAGAAGACTTACCAGTTATTTTCAAATTAATCTTTTGGTCTTTGATTAACGTAATTTGTCAGTTTTGCCATAATTGCATATTCTTGCATTTTGTCTATACTGTTCTCAAGAATTGGACAACTGTTGATTTTCCACTTTGCTGCAAATACTACTCTTGCTGCAGTTAACATGTATCTGAGCAGTTCATGCATTGTTCTTTCTGTGTTCACTGGTAGAATTCCTAGTGGCATTGTCTCTGGTAACATAGCAAATTTTATATTCAGAATGAAATTCAAATATTTGCTATATAGTGGTTCTTTGCAGATCTGTATAGCACCCAAGGGGAGTCACTTACTGATAAAGCCTTAAAGGCCAACTGGCATACAGTCCAGCTACCTTAGCAAACAACTCAGGAGATCCACCTCAGCAAAGGGCTGATAGTTCTGCAATGGAGCTGAAGCTTGGTTTAACAATGGCCAAGGATGATAACTGAGCCACATCAAAGAGAGGCCCAAGGCTCTGAGGCCATCTGGGTGCGCTCAACCCCCCTGGCCCTGAGCCAAGCTGCCAAAGTCACCTGAGTCTCCTCATCTGGAGTCATCCAAGGTCATCTGAGTCAGCACACCAGCTCTTGTGGACTCTGTTGCAAGGCTGCCTGAAAAGACGCTTGTGGGGCTGGCTGCAGCGGAAGCTCGAATCTGCCCCAAGTCCCAAGGCCACCCAGGCTCGCCCAACATTGCCCGCGATTACCCCAACCGGGTTAGTAGTGACAGCAGCCCCACAGTGAGAACAGGCAAAACCATGCCAGCAGGGCCAACAATCATCCTGTTGAGCAGACTCTACAGTAGATGCTCCTTCTCCTTCTCTTCGCCCTTCCACCAAGGCCGCATCAAACCGGTCAGACTCACAGTAGGTATCTTGCTCTGTAGATGTTCCACCCAGAGATTCCGCTTTGTGGGTTCAGTAGCAGTTCAGCAGCAGGGTTATTAGTTCGGGTGGTTCAGTAGCTCAATAGTAGTTTAGTAGCTCAGTTGTTCAGCAGCTCAGCAGTTCTTCTGAATATCACTCTCTCCAGTTCAGTTCTCAGACTTGGGGAGAATTCACCCACTGCTCCCTGTTTGAATTGGAAATAAAATTACTACAGATGGGAGCTCCTACTCAGTGCTCCTGCCATGACACCATCTTGTCTTGCTAGTGGTTTAAATAATTTGTGAATCAATATTATACCGAGTGACTCTCTGTCAGCAAGGATGACTGGCTGACCCACCCACAGGACAGCCAAAAGTGAATCTTCCATTAAGATAGCAGCAGAATGAGAACCATCAGTCATTCATTGGTTATTTATACCTCTGCTGGGAGGCAGGGAGTGGCAGAGATTATTTTGTTTTTAAAGTCTGCACAACCATATCCTCTCTCCTGGTTTCGCTGGTATATTAGAGAAGTAAGTGTTCAGACCAGCATCCTAGAGCTATGAATTTTAAAAGCCGGATCAATACATTTGTATACTTTGAGTTATCTCTCACAAAAATTGCTAGTTCCTATGGGAACACAGTGTTCTATCAATTACAGTGGTTGTAGCTGAGGCTGTAGGCAAACTTCCTTGTTAGGTGATACTGCCGTATTTCCATGGGGTGCCATAAAAATGAATGAAAAATAGGAGAGGTCTTCACAACCAATTCATATTTCTGCAAATCTTTCACCAAGCACAAATGCAGGTGTGTTTTTATCTTAGTGCCTATTACTTCATAGCCAGTAATAATTTTTCCTAGCACTTAGCGCCAAAAAGAGTCTATTATTGGACATTCCCACCAACAATGGGCGTAAGTTCCAATATTTCCATATTTCCTTCAGCAGAGCAGTGAAGAAGTTGGTGAGGAAAATGCAAGTTTCCAGGGAGTCAGGTACCAGCGAGTGATAATCTTATACAATTGCAGTTGTGTGTTGATAATTGGGGATGTAAGCAGAGATGAAGACCAGGGGTGTCGAACTCATTTGTTATGAGGGCTGGATCTGACATAAATGAAATCTTGTTGGGGCAGGCCATGTGTGTCATAAAATGTAATGCCAGGTAGCAGAGATATAAACTTTATAAAGTTCACAGATCAACAGAATTAAAGTTTTTTAAAACTTTAAATATAGCATGCTTAAAACACTAACACTCTTGCAATATTTTGTCTATTTAACAGTCTCTGATAACTGATACTTCTTGCTTTGAATTACTGCATCAAATTGTTTGTACTGTAGCAATCTTGAGTATGCTGTTCAGGTGTGTATCTGTCAGCTGCAAACCTACTTTTGATTTATTGACATTCATTACAGAAATCTCATGTTCAGTGTTCTGAGTGTAGGACCCAGGGGAAAACATGAAATGGCTGGGCATTGCAACCTTTTGTACATACGTTGCTTCATGTGCTGGTCAAGAACATGAGAAGGCATCCTGACACAGACTGAGAGCCATGTGTTTGTCTATAGTCTTCCCCAGAGAAATAACTACAACTTCCCACAAAGGAAATGTGCTGGGTGAACTTGGTCTGGGCACACACTCTCAGCCTAATCCACCTCACTGGCTTGTTGTTATTCCTCCTCCTCTAAAATAAACATTGCTTTCTTACTGAGAAAGACTGGATCATGACTGTGACAGAAGCACAAAAATAATATATTACTAGCTTATCCTATCTAACTCATTATATTGGAAACTAAAAATATAAACATCAACTAAAACCAAACATAACTTATTGCTACTTTACTCCCTCTATTCACTATTCCCTTATATTTTTCCAGCTAAATATATATTAACAAAAACTCACTCTCTAAGCCTTTTTAGACTTACCCTTAACTTACCCTATCTCCATTTCTCCCTATCCAAACCTTTTTAGCCTGTCCTATCAATCACATTATATAAATCAACTAACACAAAACATAACCTATCATTAATTTACTCTATCTATTTCTCAGCTAGACATATATCAACAAAAGACAAATGTTATACATAGTTCATACAGTTTAATCTTTCTTCTATGTATCTGTAGTTTACTTTTTTGGCGTAGCATGTCTACATGTCTCCTTTCTTTGAATGTGTAAAATGTTTTTCCTGGCCTCATTCTTCTAACTTTCAGCCATACCAATTCCAAAGTTTTATTGTCCATTTTCAGTTTCCCAACATGATGGGTTTTTTCTCTCTCTTTTCGGTTTCCTTTGTCCTGTAAAACAAAATCCATGCACCTTCTTTTTTGGAGCCTCTGGTTTTAAATGGGGAGATTTTGCTGATTTCTTTCCTTTTATTTTGGTTGGTATACGTTGAAACTCTAAATGCTCTTCTGTATGATAATATTCTATAGTCTCTACGTCCCTCTGCGAACACTGTCCCAAATTTTCCTGTTTCTCTGTCATTTCCATTAAGTTAACATGGACTTCTTCTTTGTTTAGCATAAGTTGGAACTCAAAGCTTTCTTCGTTTTCATCTTCTTTCTTTGTTTCCACTTGTGGGTTATGTGGTGTTTTTAATAAATTTACACAAGCTTTTTTCAAAACCCTTCTGAATTTGCTCCCTTAAAACCCTTAGGAACTGTTCCACAGATAAATCTCCCACAAGCATATTCTCATCCAGTTCCTCCTGCTCCTCCTCTTGTGTTACCAGCGCCATTTTAATGGGAAAAACACAGCTCAATTCAGTTTAATTCACTCAAGTCTATAGTAGGTTCTTGCCATAAAAAGAAAAAACAAGAAAAACTCTCCAAAGTTGCAAGCACTCCAGAAACATACAAACGGCTCCCAATCCTCTTCTGGATGCTAATCCTCTTCTTTCTGAGCAAATCACTTAAAGGTGATATCGCCTCCACTCTTCTCTATTTCCGAATTAGAAGATAAATATACTCACAGTTAGTTTTTCAGACTTGTTTCTCTGTGTTACTGTTGTAGAAATTAAATCCAATCATAGTTAAAAAGCGGATGGTCACAACTAAAGCAGAATGTGGAATCCATTATCTGCTCCACAAAAACGCTCCCGCTTCGGGGCAGAAACGGACACACACACCCCACAATTGCCAGATGCGGGAGGGGCCGTAACAGAGCCCCCTGCCACCAGCTCTCTCTCCGGGAGACCTGGCGGAGCCTACCCGGCAACCCGGGGTCTCAAAAAGAGTGTTTGGGAATCGGGCGGCTCGGAGTGAGCCTCGCACCATCCGTCACTGTGCCATACCCGGAAGCAATCCCCTGCCTCTTCAGAGAGCCCTAGGAACAGATCAGGGGAAGGAGGCTCTGAGACACCTGGTGATACCCTGCTAGGGTTGGGCTCCAGTGGCCTGGCATGATGGGTTTGGTGCCCCAGGATGGGGGGGGGGGCTGTGCTATACAGGGGATGGAGGACTTCTTCCCACTTTCACCTTTATGTTATACAGGGGAGGTCACATTTAGGAGGTGTGGTAGGGTATAAATGTGGGAGACCTTTATGGGGGGGTCTGTAAATGGGACCCCAGAAATGTAACCCACCCCCAATTTGGAGAGATTGTGAAGAAGCCAGTCCTAACATCCAATATGGAAGCAACCCTAGAGGCACAACTATTACTTAGGAACATACTTGAAATACTCCCCGTGCATTATTTCAGTGTATGAACATATACGTCAATCCATAAACGCTTGGTTGGGCAAGAAACTGTAAACAGTCTTTTATTATTATTCAAGACAGTTTGCATCACTAATCACTTTATATTGAAAACTCTGTTTTCCACTCGTATGGTCGGGCTGGGGTGTCCACCAAGCTGTCATGGAGTTACTTTGGGAAGACCCTGTTGGAAGTCTTGTCACATCTGCCTTTCTGTCTTTCCAAATATGCCTTTGGAGAATTGTGGCTGGCACAACCAGCCCAACAGGTGTTTCCTTGCCTCAGCAGAGCAGAAGCATTCACCATGGGTTTTTTAAGTTGTGGGCACACTTCCCTTGTTTTTCTGATGTGACTAGGGTGTCTACCAAGCTGTTGTGGGGTTACTATTGGGAACCCCTGTTAGAACTCTGGGGATGTCTGCCTTTCTGTACTTCAGAACATGCCTTTGGAGACTTCAAGGGGGCTGCAGGTATAGGGGGAATGCTTGCCTTGCTTCCGCTGTCAGGCTGGGGGAGGGGTCTGCCCAAGTGAGGTTTCTCTGTGAGTTTAGTGTCACTGGCTTGTTCCTGAGCTGTTCCATAGACTCCTGTAACTGCAGCTGTCTTTTCCAGAGAGATTTTGGTGTCTCTCACATGCCAAGGGGTCCATTCTACTGCATCACAAACTTCACAAATCAAACCAGTTCACCTAGCATCAAAAAGTTTGTGATGATCCATGGTTCGTGACCTGTGCACGCCATGGACCGAACTGCATTTTCCCAGTTCATCCGATCCCTAACTGGAAGAAATTGCAGGGAGGGGACCGAACTGCATTTTCCCAGTTCATCCCATTCCTAACTGGAAGAAATTGCAGGGAGGGGACAGAAGTGCCTGTGTCATAAGAACATAAGAGAAGCCAATGCTGGAGCAGGCCAATGGCCCATCCAGTCCAACACTTAGTCACACAGTGGCCAAAAATACCAGGTGTCATCAGGAGGTCCAGCAGTGGGGCCAGGACACTAGAAGCCCTCCCACTGTCATATCAATGTCACTTCCAGCAGAAAACTGGAAGCTATGTTATCATGTTGAGGCAATAATCTAGAGATGTGCCTCCCATTTCCCCTTGTCAGCCTGACAAGCGATGTGGCCTCCTGCATACTGGAACAACAACAAATGCAAACTTCCTTAACTTAATGGTTTATTTTTAACACTGAATACTCAAGGCAGATAACTTGGATTGAAAAGGAAATATAACAATACTTTTCTGTTTCTTGTCCATACAGGCCCAGGATTTTCCTGGTTTGTATTTGAACAGTTTTCAACATAAATAATCTACAAAGTTGTCTATGATTATGTAACAAACATTGGAATGGTTTCTAAAAATATTCCCAATAAACTTTAGTCAGCTGCTGAATGAGAGGAAGGTCACTACAGCATAATAGTAATACAAGGCATATCACCATTGGCAAGAGACATAAAATTAATTACGCTGATAGTGTTGTAAAGATTCCATTAGAACAAAGCTAAAAAAAGTAAGTAATTGGAACAGCTGTTTCTGAGGCATTTTCTTTGAGTACAAAATGTTAAAAAGGGAACCAGCACGCAACAAAAATAGATTGATAGAAAGGGTTTTCTATAAGCTGAAGCTGATCTGAAATTTTATCCATAGCAAAGTAGTTCCATAATTTCCTGTACCATTGTGCAATAGATGTTAAGTCTTTGTTATTCTATTTAGAAGCTAACAAGGCTTTAGCTGCATTAAGGAAGATAAAAATTAAACCTTTTCAAGACGAAGGAATTTCAAGAGCTTCCCACAGGTTTACCAAATTTACATCAGGGTGAATGGGTACTGTGTAACCTGTGATTTTCTTGATGTGTACAGTGATTTCCCCCCGACAAGGCTCTCACCTTGGGAGAAACCCACCAGTAATGGATATATGACCCCACTAACCTGCAAGTCATGTACAATCTTGCCAAAATTTTGAATGATATTTTGATGTTAATTATTTTTGTTAAGAGAGTTTTAGAGTTCCAGTTTTCTCCTCATTGGGAAACTGTAATATTGGTGGTACAATCTTTTCCCCATTTATTTCTGTAAGGTATAGGTATTTTCCCCTCTTGAGGTTAAGATTTTATAAATCTTAGAGATTAAGCCCTTGTGACTTTTTATATCTAGTTTTAGTAATTGTTCAAAATTGGTGGGTGTCCTAGTCAAACCTTTTTTTCATTTTGGGGTTTTCTGTTCAATGTGAAATTCGGAGACATCGAAACCAAAGGAGCTTGATGTCAGTACCCTTTTATTTTATTTTACTTATTTATTTTTACTTTTCATATTTATATTCCACCCTCCCTACGAACAGACTCAGGGCAGATCACAACAACTGTTGGGCCATTCAGCTACATAAAACAATAATAAATAATTAGTTAAAACCTTAAAACAGCCCTTAAAAACAAAGTACATTAATACTGGTGTCACTGGGCTCTAAAATTTGTTTAATTTGTTTAATCCACACACAGATGGTCTCTTCAGCAGGGCCCCAGGATCTTTTTCTTCTTCTGGATGCCTGCCGCCTCAACCAAAGGCCTGGTGAAACAGCTCCATTTTACAGGTCCCACAGAATGATAAAAGGTCCCGCAGGGCCCTGATATTATGCTGGAGCATGTTTCCCCAGGCCAGGCAGGGCCAGGGCAGAAAAAGCCCTGGCCCTGGTTGAGGCTAAATGGACATCTCAGATTAAGGACAACCAGCAGATCTTGCTCAGCAGAGTATAAGGCTCTTCGGGGCACATATGGGGAAAGGCGGTCCCTAAGGTATGTCGGTCCAAGGCAGCTTAAGGCTTTGAAGGTCAATACTAAAACCTTGAAGTGGATCCGGTACTCAATCGGTAGCCAGTGCAATTGGCTTAGCACTGGCTGAATGTGTGCCCACATAGGCAGCAGTCGGCAGGTGTACCACCATATTTTGCATCAGCTGGAGTTTCTGGATAAACTGTAAGGGCAAGCCCGCATAAAGTGAAGTGACTGAAGCCCGCATTCAAGCCTGGAAGTGACCATTGCATGGGTCCTTGTAACCAAGTCCTGGGGGGAGAGGTAAGGAGCCAGCTGCTTGATCTGCTGAAGATGATAAAAGGCAGACCTAGCAACTGTGGCAACCTGGGCCTCCAAAGAAAATGACACATCCAGAACCATCCCCCAGACTTCTCACCTTCTGGGCTGGCACAAGTAATGCACCATCCAAGGTGGGCAGCCTGATTCCTGACCCAGCTCCCCCCCCCCAACTCAGCTACAAGACATCCATCTTAGTTGGATTGAGTTTCAACTGGCTCTGTTGTAACCAGGGGTCATTTCGTAGAAAAAGAGCTAGGGGAACGCATTAGCATAACTCATTAGCATATGCCACACCCCCTGACATCAGGGGCCCGGCGGTGGACCTGCAAGGGCGGTGGAAGTGCGAGGAAGCCCCACCAAGGCCCTCCCTGGCCCCAGGCAGGCAGGGGTGGGGAGAGGCGGGGAGGAAGCAACTTACCCTCCCTCTTCTCCTGCCTCCTCCTGGCTGAATGAGGGCTGGAAGCGGGGCGGCCGGAAGCAGGGGGTGGGGCTTAATCATGTGCCCCGCCCCCCCTCACTCGGGGGAACTACGTTCCCCTGCGTTCCCCCCCGAAATGACCTCTGGTTGTAACCATCCAGCCACGGCCTCCAACGCCCTGATCAGATTTTCTGGGGTGGAACCCAGGCAGCCATCCATCAACAGATAGAGCTGGGTGTCATCCACATACTGATGACATTCAAGCACAAACCCCCAGATCAGCTGGGCAAGGGGGCGCATATAGATGTTGAATAAATTGGCGACAGAATTGACCCCTGTGGCACTCCATGTTCAAGTGGGTATTGCAGGGATACTGCTTCACCAAATGCCACCCTATCTCCCTGATCCTGGAGAAAGGAGGAAAACCATTGTAAGGCAGAGTCAATTCAATTCAATTCAATTCAAATACCTTTTATTGGCATACAGGTAAGGCAGAGTCCCTGACTCCTATCTCAGTGAGGCAATGGGTAAAAAGATGGGGGGGGGGGGGGGGGGGGGCAACAGAATGGCAGCATGAACAAGGATCTCCTCTCTCTCCACTCCCATATCAGAAGCAAAATGTGACACATGAACAATAAGAGGAAAAAATACTTCTGTGAGAAGAAAAGGTCAGAAACAGCAGAAGAGAAATGGCCAGATACCCAAACTGGTACTTGAATGCCTTTTGGAAAACAAGGCGGGATTGGGAGCATCGGCAATACAAAATTGCACACTCAAAATGGCTGCTGACTGCAACCGGAAAAGGACAGGAAGAGAATAAAATAGACTTGTTTCTTTTGAATGCAGTAAAAGAAATGGAGCTGATACAAACTGACAGAGGTCCAAGGCCACCATGGATGACATTAGGTCTATAACCTGTGAGGAGGTAATGTCATCGGCATGGATGTTAAAGTCCTTCAGAACTAAAAGTCTAGGGAACTCCAAGGCCAAGCCCAACACTGCCTCTGGCAGGCCTGACAGAGCATCTGCGGTTGCGTCATGCGCTCAGTACACCAGCCAGATGGCTAAACTCTCTTCAGCATTCCACACCAGGCATTCAAAGTCAATGCTGGTGATTTTTGGTGCAGGGAGTGCCCTGAAGGAGAAAGACTCCTGGATAAACATTGCCACCCCACCCTCGCCCTTTAGTCCAGGACTGATGGAGGGCTGAGAAACCTGGGGGGACCAATTTTTCCAGGGCGACTATCTAGCCCTCCTGCACCCAGGTCTCGGCCATGCATGCCAGGTCCACTTTTTTGCACTGCATAAATAATCTTGCCAATGCAGGAATAAGTGGCAGGGGCGAGTAGTGAGTACTCAAGGACGTTTTGCAGCAGCTTGTGGAATACTCCGCCATTCCAACCAATTTGACTGTGCTCATAGCCCTCCTGCAAGGTTCTCTTAATTCTCTCCTGAAGATAATTAAGAGAAGTAAGAGGCCCAGAAGGCCCATGGAGCTTCTGACATCGGGCTGGTGGGCCTGGAAATGACACTGATGCCCTGCTTGGTGAGCCTGGATGTGAATCCAATGCTGCATGTTGCCCCAAGGAGAACTCAGATAGACTGCGAGCCTAGCTGCTGCTGCCCTGGGAGAGTCTCTGTAAGCGCTTTATCTTACCTGCTCCTGAGTAAACCGAGGGTCTGTCTACTGGGTGTTTTGGGTGGTCCAGGCCAGGCTTGGGTGGATTCAGAGATCATTGGATTGTGTTGGGATCACCATGCTGCCCCGGAAATATGCGACTGTTGCCTTATTCATCTGGACTCACATAGAACTTTGTGGAGCTCTGAGATCAGCTCCAGCTCATTAGAGCCTAAGCAGAATATTCCATCAGAGCGCAACATAGCGATACCATTACTGGACTTCAAATAAGGTCCCACCAAGACTTATCCTGCTGGCTGCTTATCCATTTGAGAACATTCCATCATTATATTTGCTCAGCTACTATTTCCTACAGTCTATTTTAGTTTGTATCTCATTCACCCACCCCACCCTTTTTTGATCGAGTGGATTTACTATTTACCCCAACTAAATTATTTAACTCATTGGAGGGTCTAAGTAATTAAATTAACTAAAAGGTGGTCTAATTATTATTTCCTTGTATTGATCGATTAATTAAATTAGAAGGTATCTATATTATTGAATTGTTGATTAAATTTGGTTATTAGAGTTAAATTTGGTACTATAGTAGGGTAGGGATTCTTAGAAAGTTGTTAGGAGGGGCGGGAATGTCTGATTGCTGTGGTTGGTTAGGATTTGGGTAGGTTTGTTTTTAAGGTCCCACTGATCTTTTCTGCTGGATACTTAGCTTGGCCATTTACTGGGCCGATAAGATCGAGCAGAGGAAGTCATGCAGGGGTCAAGGACAAATACAAGAGACAGAGGAGATACAGCAGTGGGACTCCTTTAAAGGGAATGGAAGAAGCCAGAGTTATGGTAATGCTTGGATTCCAGCACTGGTGTTGTACAATGCCAGGTCTACTAATAATAAGACCTCTGTTCTGCGAGGTTATCTCAGAGCGAAATATAGACCTGGCTTGTGTGAACAAGAGCTAGATGAGGGAGGGTGAAACTGTCGCCCTGAACCAACTTGTCCCACCTGGGTTCTTGGTCCTTCAACAGTTCTGGACTAATTGGGGTGGGGGGTGCGACGTTGCTTATACAAGAATCTTCCTCTTTTAAGGTGCTCCCTGCACCAAAAATTGCCAGCATTGAATGTATTGGCCTGGCATGGTATGTCGAGGAGAGTTTGGCTATCTGGCTGGTGCACCGACCACCTAATGCACCAGCAGATACCCTACTTGGCCTGCTGGATGCTGTATTGGGCTGGGTGCTGGAGTACCCCAGGCTGTTGGTCCTGGGAATTTCAACATCCATGTAGATGATGTGGCATCCTCTCAGGCCAGGGACCTAGTGTTGTCCATGGAGGTTCTGGGACTCTCCAAATTTGTATGGACTCCCACACATCAAGCAGGCCACAAGCTGGACTTGATTTTTGGGATAGGGATGAACTGGGAACTGCAAAGGCAGTGCTGTGGTCAGATCACTTCACCCTGAAGATCCGGCTGAGCACACTGAACTTTCCTCGTTTAGGTGGCAAGCGAATTTGTGCTTGTTCACAGGGCCTAATGGACCCTAATCAGCTTCATGATGCTCTGCAGGATCCGATGCCCCCTGGCGGTTCCTTAGATGTGTTGGTGGAGGATTGGCATTACTGACTCTTTGAAGCCATTGACAAGATTGGTTGTCAGGCATTTACGAGCTGCTTCGCAGACAAAGTCATGTTGCTCCACCAGGAACTCCCAACCACAATACAGTAAAGAAACTGGACGCCTTCAGGTCCACTTTTGGACCATTTAAGCCAATTCTCTTGGGAGGATGTCGACAAGATCCTGGCAGCTGTGAGGCATACCACTAGCCTCTTTGACCCGTGCCCATACTGGCTGGTCAAGGCCTGTGGGGATGGTGTTCGGGCCCCACTGGAAGAGATTATCAACTTGTCCCTCTGTCACGGCTCAGGTGGGGTGTCACCTGATGCTGCCACCACTCTGGATTTAGGATCCCTTGAGAAGGCCCAGAGCACCCTCCCAAGACCTTCTGACCTCCCTTTTGGCCGAATAATAGGCGTGAGGACCAGGCAGAGTGAACAATGAAAATAGTTTATTTTATAGGAGGTCAAACAAACAAGGTGCAGAATAATAACAGTAATTGGGTGAAAAGAAATCAAATGCCCTAACACGTCTAAATATACTGCCCCTAGCTCACTATTCCAAGTGACACTAGACTACTCACTCTTCCCACAGCAGCCTTCCTTCTGGCTCTGCCCCTTGGGGAAAAGAACAGCTTTTCCTGCTGCTTCAGATCTTTTATTCCAAGCCCTCCTCTTTTCCTATTGGTCAATTTTGGCTCCAAAACCTCTCAGGGGGCTTCTGGGAGTTGTAGGCCCTACCTCACCTACTGCTAGCCAGGCTCCCTGGGCCTAGTTGGTGGCACAGCCCAGATCATGACACCCTCTCATTGGGGACCTTTCCAGTGGGACTGAAGGAGGCTGTTGTAAATCCACTCTTTAAAAAACCATCACTGGACCCCGCGGTCCTAGCCAACTACTGCCCAGTTTCAAACTTTCTGGGCAAGGTAGTTGAGAGGGTGGTGGCTGAACAGCTTTAGGTCCTGGATCCATTCCAGTCCGGTTTCCACTCTCGCCATGGGACAGAGATGGTGCCAGTCACCCTCACAGATGACCTCTGGAGATACCTGGATCGAGATGGTCAGTGTCGTTGTTGCTTCTTGATTTAACAGCAGAGGTCGACACAGTCAGTTATGACCTAATGACCCATTGCCTCGCTGATGTAGGAATAAGGGGACCTTACAATGGTTGTCATCCTTTCTCCATGTTCGGGGACAGAGGGTGGTGCTTGGTGAGATAGTGTCCATGTGCTACCCACTGGAATGTGGAGCGCTACAGGGGGCAATCCACTCGCCAATGTTGTTTAACATCTATATGTGCCCCCTTGCCCAGATGATACAAAGGTTTGGCCTGGGTTGTCACCAGTATGCTGATGACACCCAGCTCTATCTGTTGATGGATGGCTGCCAGGACTGTGCCCTAGATAAATTGTATACGGCTGTAGCTGGGTGGTTACAGCAGAGGCAGCTGAAACTTAATCCAACAAAGACAGGGGTCCTGTACCAAAATGGGGGGGGGGGCATGCTTGGGAATCAGGCTCCCGGCTCTGGACAGGGCACTGCTGGTGCTGGCATTGAGGGTGAGGAGTATTGGGGTGATCCTGGATGCCTCGCTTTCTCTGGAGACCGAGATCACCACTGCTGCCAGATGCGCCTTTTATCATCTTCAATATGAATGTATTCTATACTAAAATAAAAATAAATTTATTAAGCAATAGTCTGTTGATAATTATTTCTATTTCATGTTAATGTGTTAATTCTGTATTGAGGTTGGTGGTCACAACCCACCAGTTACTGCTTATAACCTCTTGATTCAACATAAGCTGAGAACTGCTGGTTTGCAATAATTTTTTCCTTAGTGTTTTTTTCCCCATTTTGAATACTATACGCTGAGGTTCCCTCTTTCTTTTCTTTTTTATCATCTTCAGCAGATCAGGCAACTAGTTCTTTTTCCCAGGACTTGGCTACAGTGACCCACACAATGGTCACTTCCAGATTAGTTTATTATAATTTGCTTTATGTGGGCTTACCTTTGAGTCTGATCCAGAAACTCCAGCTAAGAGCAAAATGCAGCGGCCCACCTGCTGACTGCGATGTTTGTGCAGGCGCACATCCAGACAGTGGTACGCCAATTGCACTGGCTGTCAAATGAGTACCAGATCCTGGGACTGACATATCTAAGGGACCGTCAATCCCCATATGCCCCTTGGAGAGCCCTGCACTCAGCTGGCCAAGATTTGCTGGCTGTCCCCAGCCCAAAGGATGTCCTTTTCTACCCTAACCCCCACCTGCTGGAACATGCTCCCACTTGAGGTCAGGGCCCTGTGAGACTACAGTTTCACAAGGCCTGTAAATCAGAGCTGTTCCACCAGGCTTTTGGTTGAGGCAGTGGACCCAATCATCTGCCCTCCCTTGCTGAAACATGCCCTATTACATTTGTCCATGTAAAGAGATGTCACTGTCTCTTCTGTTGTGACTTTTTGCTTTGCCATCTATTAGTATTGCTGGAACATTGTAAATTAATGTATGATTTTGCCATCTTATAAATCGTTTTAAGTAATTTCTTGTGATAATTTGTTTTTAATAGTTCTGTAAAATCTCTTGTTGTTACCCACTCTGAGTCTGCTTGCAGGGATGGCAGGATATAAATAAAACAAATAAAATAAAATAAACCTCCAAGCCATCCCTCCTTAATCATCTTTTTTCTAGGTTAAAAAGCTCTGCATTCTTTACCCTATTCTTATATGGAAAGTGCTCCATTCCCTTGATCGTCTTTGTTGCCTTTTTTCCTGCAACTTCTTCTATGGTATTCTTTTTGAGATAGCATTACCATAAGTTACACAGTATTCTCACTACAGGTAAATCAGATGGATACAAGGGCTGTTCTATTGTCAATTCATTTTCAAATGAATTTACTTTTCTCATTGTTTGGTGCATATTGGATCAGCAACTGGCAACTCCAGCCTTAAATATAACCCCTGTAGATAATTGACTGGTCTTCTAATTGCCAGCCCAGAGGCAAAAGTTCTGATAACAGAAGTCAGCATGTCATTTCTACCTTAAAAATTAGCCCAAGTGAGCTTCTAGCAAATATGACTGACATTCATTAGAAATTGAGCATTTGGGGTCTTAAACTTTCCATTCCTGATTGCTGCTCAAAGAAATGACTCCAGAGGTTAGCTTTGCTTTGGGCCAAACTGCAAACTAGACATTTGGCCTTGAGTGCTGCCGGAGCCAATATGGTACATTGCAGCACCAGAGGGGCTCAAGCTGAAATGCCCCCAGGGGGCACTTTTTGACCCATTGCAGGCCTGCGTATGTAACTGAATACTGCACAGGACCTGTGGCATTTGGGTAAAGCCCCCACAGTTAATGGGGGGATTTATCATGTAGTGTGGCCCTTAGCATTAGAGACTAACACATTTTTTATAATATCACATTTTTGTTGACAAGAGCTCATTTTGCTGGATATATGTAAAGGAGAGGGTGAGATGTAATACATACATTCACTACAGCTATAACGTAATTTTACCAGTTTTGGTAAACTAGTTAACATCTGTTGTGACTGAAGAATTCTAAATCCTTGTTAACCCCTCAGGAGTCCAACTGAGTTCTAAGCAGTTTCATACTAGAGTTTATTTTTTAATTTATCTTGCTGAAGAATGGTTTGATAATTTCAATCAGTTTTATATCAGTAACCTTCCACTAGTCCCTGGATATTGATGTTTTTAATGGCAGCTGTTATTAAAGTTGGTAAATTCTATTGCCTGAGTGGTTCTGAGGACTAAGTTGGCATCTGGGTTTCTGACTCTGTTAGTTGATAGCATTGTCCAGGATGGGCTACAGATAACTGGTGATACACTGTTTGATCTGGGAGATGTATATGATTTTCTGTTGTTCAGTCTGGCCTCATCAATGTTTCTTCAAGTCATGCCACAGATATTATAATCCTAAAAATGCCTTATGTACATCTTTTAGTCATGTGTCTAAGGGCTGAACTAGACGATACGGTGTACCTGGAGGATGCAGTGCCATTTTGAAACAGACAGTACCTACTAGGGAACTCCTTTATCTGTGTTTTACCCCCTTTGTGAAACCCGACATGTAACACCTGCAATGGCACCTCTCTGTAATGCTCTGAAGTCACTCATGCTTTCTCTGAAGTTCCTTAGAGTTCCCTAATAATTTTCACTGTCACTAAGGCTCTCACCTTAGACTTCTTAATTTAACCCAAAGAACAGGATGGCTGAGTTATACTGGGCAGAATGACAGAATGGTCAGCATGTGAGGTAAAAGGGGATCCTTTACTATAAATAAAATTGCTGTTTTTACTTAAACAGAATTTATTTAGAAGTATAAAAGCATAATGGTTTCAGTATGGTTTAAAAACATAATGGTTTCCTTAAGACTACTAGCTTCCTGGTTGTAAGATAGGTACAATTCTTGTTTCTTTCTTTTTTAAAGTGCTGTTAATAGACTTATTTTCACTGTTTGCACTTAGGCTAGTAACTTCCACACAAAGACTCAGACTTCTCTCAGGCCATAGCACCTCACTCAGTCTCTTCTCCAACTCCTATCTTCCTTTGTCTTCTGTTTCACACAAACCCTCTGAACAAACCCAGTCAACTCCACCCCTTAGGGTACAGCTACCATAATACTTTGCTCACCCATTCAGCCCCACCCCCGTTTCTTACCTTAGAGGCCTGTATTTTTAAACCAGAGCAAATATAGATACAAAACCCCAGGTTAAATCACGGAAATAAAGCACACACAAAATATTTACATAGTAAAACATTACAGGGTCAGTTCTGGTTGGGACTGCTGTGGTGTGGGGGGAAGAAGGGGTCCATCCACCTGAATAAATTCTTCCCTTCCCCATATTTGGGAGTATGGGCAACCCCTTATGAAATTCTACTTTTTAATGTTATTCTTACTGCTTGATCCGATGGTGTAAGAGTCCATAGAGATTCTGATTCCAATTGCACTCAGTGAAAATTATATGCATGTCTCTTCCATGCTTTGTGGTCCTCCCTCAGTCTATTTTATTTTTGAAGCTCTTAGGACAGGTTTAAATGTGGTGATGGGTGTATAAAAGAAAAATGTGTCTATGTGCAGGTCCCATTATATCACATTTAAATCTGGTTGCAAGTGCCAATGCATGCAATAGTGGCACATGGTCATCCAGGTGGGGCCTCATGATCTCCCAGTACAACAATTTATTTATTTATTTGATTTGTACCCCGCCCTCCCCAACGGGCTCAGGGCGGCTACAACAGAGGATCTCCAGAGATCATTTCCCTATGGCTTTATAACCTGCTGAGGTGGCGCTGGAAGAGAAAGTGTCCTCCAGATACCCCCTATTATGTGGGGTCCCTCAATGGGTGCTTCTCTCCCCGATGTTGTTTAACATCTATATGCGCCCCCTTGCCCAGCTGGTCTGGAGTTTCGGGCTTGGATGTGACCAGTATGCTGATGACACTCAGCTACATCTGTTATTGGATGGCCACCTGGATGCCACCCCAGATAATCTGGCCGTTGGTTTGGAGGCTGTGGTTGAGTGGTTGAAAGAGTAGTCTGAAATTGAATCCAACAAAGATGGAGGTTCTGTGGCTGGGGGGTGGGCCTTCAGGATTCGGGCAAAGATTACCAGCTCTTGATGGAGCACCTTTGACACTGGCAGAATCCGTCAAGAGCTTGGGAGTGATTTTGGACCCCTCCTTGAGTATGGAGTCCCAGGTTGCTCAGACTGTCAAGCTAGTATTTTTTCATCTACGCCAAACTGGGCAACTGGCACCTTTCCTGTTGTGCCCTGATCTGGCCACGGTAATCCATGCAACAGTTACCTCCAGATTAGACTACTGTCTCACTCTATGCTGGCTTACCCTTGAGATCGACCATTGGTACTTACCCGTGAAGGGTCCTTCTCCTCTGAGGCTTGGAGGACATCTTGTGGGTGATTCCCATCCTTCTCTAGGGAGGCAGGACTAAGTTGAAACTTCTTCCTGTTCCCTTTGGAGGGAGTCACCCTAGCTCAGTTCGGTGCTCCGCAAGCAGTAAGCTACATAAAAACTACACTTAGCAGAAATACAGTTAACAAGAACAGGAAGAATACCATAGAATTACGAAACTCAACAGGAAAACAACCGAATCCATAAGAATAACATCTGTGTTTGGCTCTCTCTCGTGCCCTCAGTGCCTAAGGCAAGACAATTAAAAATAACTGGAAGGCGGTTTTTATGTAGCTTACTGCTTGCGGAGCACCGAACTGAGCTAGGGTGACTCCCTCCAAAGGAAACAGGAAGAAGTTTCAACTTAGTCCTGCCTCCCTAGAGAAGGATGGGAATCACCCACAAGATGTCCTCCAAGCCTCAGAGGAGAAGGACCCTTCACGGGTAAGTACCAATGGTCGTTCTCCCCTGAGGCGGAGGACATCTTGTGGGGTCTCCCAGAGCAGTAATTAATTTGAGGGTGGGAGGTCGTCATCTGTTGCAAGAACAGACTGCAAGACGCGACGACCAAAAGCCGCATCAGCCGAATCAAATACATTGATTTTATAATGTTTGATGAAAGTGGAAAGAGATGACCAAGTGGCCGCCTTACATATCTCTTCCACCGAAGCCCTGTTACATAGTGCAGCATTAGTTGCTGCGCTGCGTAGCGAATGCGCCGTAATCCCTTCCGGCACTGAAAGATTAAGACTCTTGTAGGCCTCAACGATGCATGCTCTTAGAGTGGAACCGATGGCCGAAGTGGACATCTTCCTTCCGGTGCGAGGAGGAGAAATGTTCACGAACAGAGACTCTGTCAGTCGTATTGGCGCTGTCCTGAGGATGTAACATTTAAGGGCACGTCTTACATCTAGTGTATGCCAAGCTCTTTCTTTTGGATGTACGGGATTCGGAACAAAGGAAGGTAGACAAATATCCTGAGAATTGTGGAATCTGGTATGGACTTTTGGGCGAAAGGACGGATCCGTTCGCAATACCACTTTGTCTTTGTGGAATATACACAAATCTTTCCTAATTGATAAGGCCCCCAATTCGGAAATTCTTCTGGCCGAGGTAATGGCCACCAGAAAAAGTACCTTGAGTCTCAAAAATTTCATGGAAATGTCCTTAATAGGTTCAAACGGCTGTTTAGTCAAGGCTGAAAGTACGGTGTTAAGCTTCCATGTGGGAAACCTGTGCGCTTGTGGTGGGTCCTGTAAGGCCGCCCCTCTGAGAAAACGACGAATATGAGGATGTTGCGAGATTGGAAGGCCACTAAATTTTGGAAGGACCGTAGCCAGTGCTGCAGTCTGTCTTCTAAGAGTTGCCGCCTTTAAGCCTGAAGAACGACCGTCTTGAAGAAATTCCAGTATGGACTTTATCTTGGGACGGAGAGGATCGATCCTCTTTCTCCTTGTCCAACGTACAAACGCCTTCCACGTGACGTTATATATGCGGGAAGTAGATGGTTTTCTGGAGTCTAAAATGGTCTTAATTACTGACTGACTGTATCCTAGTTCTTGGAGTTTGACCCGCTCAACCTCCATGCGGTCAAGCAGTACCAGGCTGGGTTGGGATGCTTGATTGGCCCTTGATTTAGCATGTCGTCGGATATTGGGAGGAACAGGGGAGGAGCCACAGCTAGTTCCCGCAGAGACGTGAACCATGGCCGTCGTGGCCAATAAGGTGCCACCACTATCACCTCTGCCTGGAGTAACCGAATTCTCCTGAGAAGGCGCGGAATAACTGGTAAGGGTGGAAACGCATAAAGTAGTCCCGTCGGCCAAGGTGTCAGTAGGGCGTCGGTGGCTTCCGCCGCTGGATGAAAGAACCTGGTGAAGAATCTGTCCAGTTGGTGGTTCGTTGCGGACGCGAATAGATCTACCTTGGGTACTCCCAGCTTCGTTGTAATCAGGGAAAACAGAGTCCTTTTTAGTGACCATTCTCCCTCCTGTATTGTCTGGCGACTCAGCCAATCGGCTTGTGTATTGGTCACTCCCCTGATGTGTTCTGCATGAAGTGACAGCAACTTGTGTTCCGCCCAGTTCAGGAGTAGGGTCGCCTCTCGCCTTAGGGATGTCGAGGTGAATCCCCCTTGCTTGTTTAGGTAGGCCATGGCCGACATGTTGTCGGTCCTTACTAACACATGGCATCCCGACAGTTGTGGTTGGAAGTGTTGGAGGGCAAACCAATGAAGGGCCTGCAATCCCAATCCCCCCTCCTGTAGGGTTTTCTGTGGTACATAGGCTAGGTCTCCCTGTAATGTCCCGCCAGTTGCCAGCACTGGGCAGGCAAACCTAGCTGTTGACCTAGGGTTCCCAAATCCCCCCGGGGGGCGGATTTCCCCCCGCTTTCAAGGCCCGATTCCTGCTCCCGCGGAATCGGGGCCCAGGGGAAACCCCACCCCTGCGTGCGCGCCACCCGGAAGTGACGTCGCACGCTGGGGGCGGGGCCACAC
>NW_015174310.1:432670-465282 GCF_001447785.1 Gekko japonicus | reverse complement strand
GGGAGATGGGGGGTGGTGGTTGAAACAACACATTACCGCTTCTGCAGGTCATCATCCCGGCATCCAGCAACACAGGCTCGTTATAGTGTGTAAAGGCAAGTGCGGCCCCGCTATGGGTAGAGGACCCGGGGTGCTCAATTTGCGGGTTTGGGCACTGTCGGCCATCCCCGTCTTGTAAATGGATGCGGCTATCGGTCGTTAAAATGGCCGCCGCCACCGACGTGGGCTCATTGATGGCGCGCATAGTAGTTTTGGCGCGCTTAGCCTCGGTGCCGTCTTCCTGATCCGTCCTGGGCGATGCGTTTCTCTTTTTGGAGCCGAGGCCGCTATGCGAATGCCCATCGGTTTCACTTTCAGGAGCCGAAAGAAAGCCGTCGTTCTCTCCCTTGTGTGCCATAACAGGCTCCAGAGCTGAGGGCCTCCTTTTATGAGGGCTATTAGTAATTTATTGCCCAGCGGAAGGCAGGGAGGGTAGAGAGGAGGAGAGGGTTTTTTTGTTTTAGTTTTTTGTTGTTGTTTTTTGTTTAGAGGAGAGACAAAGTAGGAATGAAAAGGTAGAAATGAAAGAAGGAACTTTGAAGTGGAGAAGGTAGTAATTTGGTAGAAGATGTTAGCAGAGCTAACCCTAAGCTGCTCTCCCTACTGAGGCAGGAAAAGAACTGAGCTAGGGTGACTCCCTCCAAAGGGAACAGGAAGAAGTTTCAACTTAGTCCTGCCTCCCTAGAGAAGGATGGGAATCACCCACAAGATGTCCTCCGCCTCAGGGGAGAATGACCCGGAAGCTCCAACTGCTCCAGAATGCGGCGGCATGAGTCCTGATATGAATGTCACAGACGGCACATATATATCCACTGCTGCGCCAGCTACACTGGCTCCCAGTGGAATACGGAGTCAAGTTCAAGATTTTGGCCTTGAGCGGTCAGGGACTGACGTATCTACAGGACTGTCTCCTCCATTATGTCCCCAGAAGAGCTTTGTGCTCCTTAGACAGCAATCTACTGGTGATCCTTGGTCCTAAAGACATCCGGCTGTCCTCAACCAGGGCCACGGCCTTTTCAGTCCTGCCCCCAACCTGGTGGAACTCTCTGCCAAATTCCATCAGGGTCCTGTGGGATCTGATGCAATTCCACAAGGCCTGCAAGGCAAAGATGTTCAACCAGGGTTTTGGTTGAGGACAGCAATGGTTCCATTTTGGCTGGCACCCTTCCCATTCCTTGTTGTCTACATCTATTTTGCCCTCCTCCCCCTGCCCACAAAGTAGCTGGCAGTGGGAGTTGGAAGGAGGATTGGTTATTCATCATCTATTCATTTTTAATATTGTATTCAGTTTTTAATTAATTTTATATTGTTTTATTTCAGGTTGTACATTGCCCAGAGCCCTGCAGTAGCAGGGGTGGGACGATTCCTAAATATAATAAATCCTTTCCCAAGCTCCACCCGCAAAATCTTCAGGTATTTCCCAACCCAGAGCTGGCAACCTTAACTAGATCTCTGGCTTGCTAATACTGCACCCACAGGCAACAGTAAACCGGTGGAAACATGAGCACAGCACATGCATGGGGAAATCAACATGAATAATACCTTGACTTCATGTTTAGTGTGAGATAATCTTCCTTCTCCAATGGGGAGGCATCAGAAGTTTTTTTAAAAGACCTCAGCTAGGGTTGCCAACATCCAGATGGGGCCTTGAGATCTCCAGAAATATAACTCACCTCCAGACTGCACAGATCGCTTCCCCTGAAGAAAAATAGCTTCTCTGGAGGCTAGATGGCATTATACCTCCCTCCTCGAGGTCCCTTCCCTCCACAAATCTCACCTTCCTCAGACTCTCCCCCCCCCCAAAAAAAAACACACATCTGTACAGATTCCCCCAAGGACCCCAATTCAAGAGCTGGCAACCCCGTCAGTTCGGTTTCGTTAACGAAATGAGTTCACTTCTGCGTTTCTATTTAGCCTGCCGGAGACAACCAGTCTTCGTTCCCTCACGGGACACTCTCCAGAGTCCAGACTGTGGGCGTGACCCGCCCGTACCGTCTCGCCCATCACGCGCCGAATCTCCTCAGGACTCTTCAATCTATCCATCCGAGGTTCCCCGTCTCGCATAACCGTTTACATTCGACTGTCGTTCTACTTCTCCCACCTTCCTTTTTATTTTTAGGTTTCAAATAATGCGCGTGCGCATGCCGTGCGGGCATAGTTTATGATAAACGAAGGGGCCGCCGCAGAAGAGAGAGAACACCGAGTGAAGCAATTAGGGTTCGGGGAAACCGCCCCTTCTCAGCTCCATCCGGGTTCTTCCCCGTCCTTCCAACTAGCGTCCAAAATATTAAACCGTTTCCCTTCCATTACGCATGCGCTCCCCGGTCCTCTTTTCCCTTTTCCGTGGCTGCTGCTCTTCAGTCTCCAGGGAGGGAAGGGGAACGCGCGCCTCCGCCCTCCCCCTCAGGCTCCGTCGTGGCCCGGTTCAAAGAGGTGTCGTTGGGCTCGCGTGCCCGAGCGGAGGCGCTGCTGTTGCGGAGGACAAGAGAAAAGGGTGGCGCCTACGGAGTCCTTTTAGGTGGCAGGAAGTGGCGTCCGTGTGGAGAGGAAACTGAGGCACAGACCCCCGGAGTGAGGGCGCTGAAGAGGAAGGGGGAAGGGAGGGTGGGGAACCTGGCTGTTTGGGGGTCTTTTTATTTTGAAGGGGAGCTGCCCCACTGTTCATGTGGGGAGGGGGTATACAGATCTTTCTTGTTTCCTCTGTACTCCCGACCCAGGAGGGATAAGTAGACACTTTAAATACTCCCTCCACTTTTTTTTTTTTTTTGGAGTGGGGTGAGTCATTACTCCTCCCCCACTGTTTGGTATTTGGTAGAGTTTTTTTTAATTTATATACAGATATATATAAACCTTTTGACCCTCACCCACCCGAAGACACCCTCCCCCCAAGATGGGCTGCACCCTGAGTGCTGAAGACAAGGCGGCGGTGGAAAGGAGTAAAATGATCGACCGGAACCTGCGAGAGGATGGCGAGAAGGCAGCCAGGGAAGTCAAGCTGCTCCTCTTAGGTAAGGAGGAGGGAACATGCTCAGAATCTCTGTTTCTTCCTCTCCACTTCCCTGCCCCCTTTCCTGTCTCCAGTCCTTCTATTTATTTCCCATCCCTTTATTGTACTCTCCTGTTTTTGTTTTTTTTTAATCGTGTGTTTCCTTCCTCTGCAGCATGACCAGGATTTGAATGAGCCACATCCATAGGCTCATGCCCTTGTAGGCTTCTCTGAAATAAGTTCCACCCTAAGTGTCCTCCCCCCCTCATGATCACTAGTAAAAGGGTTGTACGAGACTCACACCCATTGAAAGGAGAAGTGGAGTAGGAAGCGGCTCCTCCCCCTTTTTAAATCCTCTTGATAGAGATGATGCTGGTGTAAAAGCATCTCCCAGAGTCTGTTGGTCTCTTAGAGTTCTGTGGGTCTAGAGTAGTGGCTCTCAGCCTTCCTAATGCTGCCTCCCTTTAATACAGTTCCTCATGTGGTGACCCCCAACCATAAAATTATTTTTGTTGCTATCCTAAGACCATCGAAAATTTGTGTTTTCCGATGGTCTTAGGCGACTTCTGTGAAAGGGTCATTCGACCCCCAAAGGGGTCGCGACCCACAGGTTGAGAACCACTGGTCTAGAGGCATTTGTGTGTGTGTGTGGGGGGGGTCCACTTTCAGTCACTGTGTTGTGCCTCATGCTGCAGCGTGTTCTGTTGGGCCCCTATTGTATGTCTAAATGTTGACATGCACTGTGGTCTGTTTCTGCCTTGGTGGCTCTTAACTGCACAGCTGCATAGGTGAAATACCAAAGACATGAAGGCTGCAGTGCAGTCATGTGCACACTTACTTGGATGCCTGCCCTGTTGAGCTCAATGGGATTTACTGTCGAGAAATAGGACTAGAATTTGTGTAGGATCGGGCTGTAATTTAGGGGAAATGGGTGGGTGATATTAGGATAAGAAATGTCATATGATTTCATTTAAATACAACTTCATATTGTATGGGATTTGTCGTGGTAGTGAAATCATCATAAATGAAGTAACATCTGGAAAATTAGCAAGCCATTTCTTCTACTGTTAAAATGATTTTGTGGTATATAATCTGAAAGGTGCTAACTTCCCCCCCTCAGATGTCTTTTACATACTTTAATTTTTTGAGGTCCACTTTGTAGAGTTGGTGTGGCAATGTAGTTAAGAGTGTTGGAGTAGTGTCTGGGAGACCCCAGTTTGAATACCTGCTCTGCATGAGCATTGGGCAATCTCACTCTTTCTCTCACTGTCTAACCTATTTTACAGGGTTATTCTGAGGATAAAGTGGAGGAGAGGAAAATGATGTTGTAAGCTGCTTTCGGTTTCCACTGGGAATAAAAGTGGTGTATAAATCCATTTAATGGCTGTAGCACATATCTTTTATTGCATATGTATCTGTTGACAGGCATTTTAGGATCACTTCATAACATGATTGTTTTCCTGTTAGGCTCCAAAGGTATTTTATGAATTCCTTAATACAGCAATTAGTAAAAGATAAAGGTTTCCCTTGCTCCAAAGCCAGTCGAATCCGACTCTAGGGTTGTGGTGTCATCTTTGTTTCTAAGCCAAAGAGCCAGCACTGTCCGAAGATGTTTCTGTGGTCATGTGACTGGCATGTCTAGGTGCCGAGGCGCACGGAACACTGTTACCTTCCCACTGTAGTGGTACCTATTTATCTACTTGCAGTTTCTTGCTTTCGAACTGCTGGGTTGGCAGGAGCTGGAACCAGAGACAGGAGCTCACGTACAGTCGAGTCCGACTCTTTGCGACCCCATGGACCACATCACACCAGGTCCTCCTGTTTTCCGCTATCCTCCGCCGTTTGCTCAATTTTATGTTTGTTGCATCGGTAACACTAACCATCTCATCCTTTGCTGTCCCCTTCTTCTGTTACCTTCAATCTTTCCCAGCATCAGGGTATTCTCCAGTGAGTGCTCCCTTCCCATTTGGTGGCCAAAGTATTTGAGCTTCAGCTTCAGTACCTGTCCTTCAAGGGAACAGTCAGGGTTGATTTCCTTTAGGATTGACTGATTTGATCTCCTTGCAGTCCAAGGGACTCTCAAGAGTCTTCTCCAGCACCATAATTCAAAAGCATCTATTCTTCTGCACTCGACCTTCCTTATCGTCCAACTCTCACAGCCGTACATTACTACTGGGAATACCATCGCTTCGACTATGCGGACTTTTGTTGGCAGGGTGATGTCTCTACTTTTTATTATGCGGTCCAGGTTTGCCATAGCTTTCCTCCCAAGGAGCAGGTATCTTTTAATTTCATGGCTACAGTCACCGTCTATAGTGATCTTGGATCCCAGGAACATGAATTCTGTCACTGCTTCCATGACTTTCCCTTCTATTTGCCAAGGAGTGATGGGGCTAGATGCCATGATCTTAGTATTTTTGATGTTGAGTTTTAAGCCGACTTTGCACTCTTTCATCCTGAGCAAGAGGCTCTTTAGGTCCTCTTCACTTTCTGCCATAATCCAACAAATGTTGGCAGTTTGATTTCTCGTTCCTCTACCTCTTTGAAACCCAGCTTGTACTTCTGGCAGTTTTCTATCCACATACTGCTGAAGCCTAGCTTGTAGGATCTTGAGCATGACCTTGCTAGCGTGTGAAATGAGTGCAATTGTGCTTGGAGAATTTAATTGTTAGAGAATTTAATGCCTGATACCTCTACAACTAGAGTAAAAGATCCTTCGAATTCTTTGATGTTACTATACTGTGTGGATCCTCCACAATTACCTTCATCAATGAAGACAATAAAATTGCAGACTCCAATATGTTCTGAGCATCTGCCCCCCCTCCCCCGGTCCTGAACCTGTGCTGGATCCTACTAACCTGGACTCTGTTGGGATGGAGGAGGAGGTTGGTGCTCTCCCATTGCTAGAACAAGATTCCTTGATAAACAGTCTTCAGGCTTTAGTGACCTCTCTTGGAAATATTGTTTTTCTGTAAAGATACTCCTTAGTAGAAATAATTGCAAACCGTCAGATGTGACAAATATGTACATAGATATCTAGCCTGGAATAGGCATCATGTGTTCACTCAGTTTTTACTGAAAATGCAGACAATGTCACTGTGACTTGTAGTTTTGTATTTTTTAAGGTTTGTTCTGTCTTTTTTCCCATTTAAAATATAATTGTAGTACCAGCTGCCTACAGATGGACTGAAAAGTCTCTATTGAAGTAGCTCCTTTAAATCTCCCTTTCAAAACCATTTCTTAGCTTGATTACTTCCTGTTCTCTAACAGGGAACCTGAACTCCTGAGTGAATCAGAAGTGTGTTCATTTCTGCTTTTTTCTTTGGCTGCAGTTGTTTTCATAGTTATGATGGTAATTTTTATGATTTTTCAATTATTATCGTTTTTTAAAAAACCCTAAGAAATTGCTATTGAGCCAAAAAGGCAATAATGAAAGCCCCACCACAGCCAGGTAAAATAAACTAATTATGAATGTGTTCCTGAATCGTTCTAATTAAGAACGTGTTTCTAGTGAACAGGATGTAATTTATTAAGCATAGAGAAAGAGACTGAAGTAGCAGTTATATATGCTATGAATTTCAAAGGGCAGTTGCAGAGAGCAGCAACATCTTTGCTGAGCGGGATTTTCTTCCCAGTATAATAACAGTGGGATCTTGCCTTTAGGCCCTGTATCACCAGATTTTTATGGGGCTGTATGAAGTGCTATGGTCATTGCCATTCTGCTTTGTGAAAAAGGAATCCTTCAGCAGTGCAAAAAGATAATAGTATGGAAGCATCCTATGTGCATGTTTTCCAGGGTGAACATATTTTGTCGTTCATAGAAATGATACTTTTATTGCAAAAACCTTGCAATTAAAATGGCCTCTACAGTCTGATACTATGCATGTTAACTCAGAAGCAAGTCCCATTCCAGTGTAAGTGTGAGCTGAATTGTAACTTCTTGGTTTTGTAGCTTTGGTGTTAAATTAGCAAGTAATCTCATGGAGCATTAAAGACTAATAAATGTATTGTTAAACAGTCCTAAGCATATTTACTTGCAAGTCATTACAACTTAAATTCCAGTGGGGTAGGTATGTTAGGTTGAGATGAGTAGAATATCATTTTCCACCGCAGACTTGTTTATATCTGGCAATTTTTAAAAAGATTTCAGAAGAGAAATTTAGTTTTGGAGGTTATTTGGCTTCCTCAATGGAACAGCTGTAACCTTGTTCTTCTGTTTTAAAATGAATGAGAAAATCATATTTGTATTGTTGTTGTTCAGTCACACAGTCGAATCTGTAAGTATTACTTGCTGTTAACAAAATATTCAGAAGTTTCAGTAGTCAGAAGGTGTGTGTGTGTTTTGAAGGGCAACTTTAAGTAGTTGAGATACATTTATTGATCTGTTCTATTGCTGATGTGCTCTAATTTGTTTTTCCTTTAATGGTGTTAAGAATGTATCTTGTCTTTAAAGTTGCACAATTTAAATGCTTGGATTGAAAGCATTTATTTTTCTTCATTTATGAACTGGCAATTGCGCAGTATAACTGAGTGAGTCAGATTTCTACAGATGCTTTCCTGGCCAACCTAAATAAAAAATCTTATTCAGCAGTAGATAACTCTAGGTGATAATTCTGAAAGTTTGAATATGTATAGACAATATTCTGCTTACATGCTGCCTTACCATCTAGTTTCTGAACTGCTTCATGAGAAATTACAATCTAATAAAATCCATGAAACAATAAAACAAAAATCAGTCATTGAACTATAGGCCTAACTTCCAATAAAGCAGCATTTAACTGCATAACTACTGTTGTGGGGTTTTTTGCATATTTTTACCCTTATTGTTGTTAGGCTTGATAATTGATGATAATTAGAATAAGCCAGGAGTCCAGTGGCACTTTTAAAGGTGAACAACATTTATTTCAACATAAGCTTTTGTGAGTCAGAGCTCACTACTTCTTCAGATGTACTGGTTTAGACAATTTTTAAAATGATCATAAGCATTTAGTAGTTTAGAGTGTTTGGCACACTTTTATAATCCTTACAGTAACCTGGCACAGAGAGAGGTGTTTCTCAACTTTTGATGGTCTATATAGAAATTCCAGGGATTAAGCCTGGGAAACTCTGTGTGCCAGGGGTCCCCAACATGGTGCCAGTGAGTGCCATGGTGCCTGCTGACACCTTTCCTGGTGCCGGCTGAGGGTTTTTAGGAAATCAGCATGGCCAGGTAGTGCTTTTGTCCAGCAAGGCTTCTGATTGATTCTTAGTGATTTGATTGGCTGTGCAGATTTTTTAAAAAATGTTTCTTTGTCAGCAGCTGCCAACACAACACAAGGATCTGTACCATGTTACTAAGTTAAGTTGTGGCAATCATTTTGTAGCGACTCCACCTCCTGTGGCAGCTATTTTGTGGCAACCATTTTGTTTCTGTGCCCACCATGCTGTATCAGAATTCCAAATGTGCCCGCAGGCTCAAAAAGGCTGGGGACTCCTGCTGTGTGCAAATCATGTCATTTTTCACTAAAACATCTCTCCCTCTGATTAGGTCGTTGTTATCCCCATAATATTGCAGATGCAACTATCTAGTACCAATTCATCATTGAGCTTTTAGTGTTTTGCTACTGTTTGCTCTAGAAAGGGTTTCTGAATTTTTCTGTCTTTTCGTTTCTCAGATGGTCTAAAAGAATGCTATGAATCACAGTTTAAGAATGGTCCAATACATCTTTGTTAAAATTTCATATACTTTTGAATGATCACATGATTGGGTCAGGGGTTGAGCATTTTTCAGAGTACTGTGAACCCTTGATGTTTGAGCTTGCTTTAAGTAAGCCAGCAGAGAGATGAACTTTTAAATCTTTCAGTTGGATTTAAATGTAAAATATTTCATTAAAATTATTTCTTCTAAATCTGATAGCACATGTCTGTGCACTGGGGATAGGGCAGGTATAAACATTTTCTTTCATGAAAGTTTTGCTGCTGCTTCTTTTTTTTTTGATAGGCATACTAGTGGAACATTGGGCCAGAATAGGAATCCCAAGTTCACCCGGGGGGCGGGGAAACCCCCACCCCAGAGGCCCGTTCCCCGGCACCGTCGGATCGGGCCCTGGGGGGAACTCCTCCCCAACGTGCGCGTCACCCGGAAGTGACGTGGGCACGCTGGGGGCGGGGCCACGGCCATACAAGGGAAAACTCTATGGTTTTCCCTTGTATGGTCGTGGCCCCGCCCCCAGCGTGCCCGGCGTCATAACGTCACTTCCTGGTGACGTATGTGCGGCGTGCGCGTGCCAGGATCCACCCGGGAGTCCCCCGCCGCCAAGGTAAGTTCCACTTGGCAACCCTAGGCCAGAATCGTGTGTGATTGTGCTTTTGGTGTGTTTTCTGGTATTTCTGTAGCTTTAGAGAAGGTTTCATTCATTGCATTCTGAAAAAAAGGCCTTTGGACTCACATGCTTTAATAACTAGGGGCACAATCCTAGTCAAGTGTAATTAAGCCCATTTACATTAATTGGCTTAAGTCTACATTACTTGGTATGTGTGGCCTTTAGTAATAATGGGAGTAAAACTAAATATGAGAATTTGAGAATAATTTGTCATTTTCATTCATTTTCCATATTGCATTATTAATACGCCTGTTGTATTTGAAAGTAATGAATACACTCTGTGATGTGTGTGTGTGTATGTGTGTATATATACACATACATACACACACACCCAACTGTGGAAACTGTTTTTCTGTGGGTTCATCGCACCCCACAGTTATAACTTTACCTTCTGTTGGAATTTTCTTTGATTTGTTCATTTTCCCCATTCTTTTAAATATTGAAAAGACAGGGCCTTCCACTACGTCGTGACATCACCACTATGGCTACGAGGGTAGTCATAACATTCCCTGTGTGCTTATGTGGGCTAAGCAGAGGGCTGTTTGGTGTAATGATTTCAGTTAATTGCTTTGGTCCCTTTTAAATGTGTTGTTGCATGTAGCCGAGTTATAGAGTCTGCAGTTTGCAGTTAAGATAGTGAAGAATGTTTTGTTGAATATAGCAGATTTATAGGAGCATTTGGCAGTTTGAATTTAGTTGACTTACTGTTGAAGACTTCAGTAAAAGGAGGCTGTAGGTGAGAGCATTTGTTTGCATTTTTATGGGCCTCTTCCTGTCTCTTTGTTCTGACCGAGAAACCGACCATTCTGCCCCATTCCACTTTAGTTGTGAGTCGTAGAGGTTTGTCTGCTAACAAACTTTAAATAAAAAACCCAACAGTTCCTGTTCTTCAGATCTGGATTAAATATGCCTTTTCGCTGTTTCCATCTACATCGTCACGGGTGAGTAAAATTTTTTCATGTTAATGTGTAGCATACAAACTGGTTTTTAAACTTAGCTGAACTGCAGGCTGTGGAAGTTTGGTAGTTCAGCAGTTCAAGACCCGTCTCTAGTTCCTGCTCCTGCCAACCTAGCAGTTCTAAAGCAAGAAATTGCAAGTAGATAAATAGGTACCACTTCAGTGGGAAGGTTACAGCGTTCTGTGCACCTTGGTGTTTAGTCATGCCGGCCACATGACCACGGAAACGTATTCGGACAGCGCTGGCTCTTCGGCTTGGAAACGGAGACTGAGTCACTCATTTTAATGTTTGAAAGTTAGGAGAGGTTGAGGTTCTATATGCTCCTTTTTGGTCATTTACATTTCTTGTGTCTATGTGACAGTTGTTAGATGCATTGCAGTATTACTCAGATTTAGTCATATGGAGTGCTTTTGCCTTACAGGTATGTGTGCTTCACTTGTTGCCCCTCTCAAAAAACCAAGACTTAAGAATGGTGCTGTACCTTCTGTGTTCCCCAACTGCCCATCATATTTATCAAGAAAAGCTAATTGCCGTTTGCAATTTGAAATTTGCAGTTTGAAAACTTTGCAGAATGTAGTGAAAGGAAATGAGAAAGAAATTGTGGGGGTTTTGCTACAGCAAACTGAACTCTTAAATGTCTCTAAATCTAGTCATACATTTACTGCTGCCGTGTTAGTTGTCTGTTGTTTGTTGTATTCAATATCAGCCAGGTATTCTGCGTTGCATCAGAGTGTGGGTTTCTGATGCTACAATCAGGTAGACATGGGAAATAATGGTAGGCCCATTAGAGTCCCATTTTGAATTGCTGGACCTCCTGATGGCACCTGGTATTTCTGGCCACTGTGTGATAGAGTGTTGGTCTGGATGGGCCTTAGACCTGATCTAACATTGGCTTGTGAATGTAGTCACAATGAACCTTGTACACCAATATGCAGTGCAGCTGTTGTTGTTTTTTGGTAACTGGAGATTATGATTGAAGTATACTGTATGTGAAGACGTCTTACCAAAGTATGAGTTTGTGCATATTACTATCTCATGCTGTGTCAATGTAAATAAAAAAGTAATACTGAAAACCAGAAGTTATTACCCTCTTAGTATTATTTGACAATTTATGCTCACATGCAAAGTGGGGATGACAGCCGTGTGATGATCCACATTCATTGTTCTGGCATCTTTGATGCAAGCAGTGTGCTTTTAAGTTTCCTTTGAAAATTCTAGTCTATAAGGCTGGCTTTAATACTGAGCAGAAGAAGGGGATGTGCAGAACCCCCAGTTCCCTTCTGGATTTGTTGTGGCAAACTGATCTACCCCAAAAAATCTGAAATAGAGTGAGAATTGACAATACCATCATACAACAGACATCCACCACTTTCCCCTATTATATGCTTGTAAATTAAACGAAACATACACTCAAATATGCAAGGGAAACTGAACTCAGTAACACTGTAAGCTAGTATGAAGTGTCTGGAATACTGCAGTGAAAGAATCAAGAGAATATCTTGTTGGGTACACGAGAAACTGCAAGTTAAAACACTTGTGACAGTAGCTGGAAACTGCAGAGCTCAAGGAATGTTATGCCTGCCTTTGATGACGTCACGACGTAGTGGAAGGGCCTTCTATATAGGGGGTGGTGACAGGGTGCATAAACTGTGTGTGTTTTTGTTTTAATCAAAAGAAAGAAGAGCAAACATACATGATCAGTTAGAGAATCCTAATTTGTATCATTCTAAGCACCACTTAAAGGGAGTTAAAACCACTTCTGCAGTTTTCAGGGTTTCCCTCCCCTCATCCTTTTCCACTACATATGCCCACATGTTCTTTCAGTCTCCTGAAATGTAAATGTAAACTAGGTTCCAGATAACAGTATGAGAAATTCAAATTATAGTGAAGAGCGCGTGAAGCTGCATTATACTGAATGGTCCTCTGTCCATCAAAATGAGTATTATCTAGAGATGTAAAATTTCTGGAAATTTTGAAGCCACAAATAAAACTTTTTGTTTGTTTTGGAAACAACAAATTTTGGGGGAAATTGAAATATATGCAATTCTTACTGTCCTATTAAACCTACACTAATTTTACTGCTTAAACAATATAAAAAGCATCATTTATAACTTAGAATATAAAACTGCAATATTTGACATATTTATGGGATTTAAAAGTTATAAATGCCTCAGTTTTGTTCAAGCAAATTACAGATATATCCTACACTTGAGAGACAACTGCAAGCGGATGCACTCTATGTTGCCTTAGCACATGTAATTTAATTTTTGACATCTGATTAGAGCCAGCTAAGTACTCGATGAAACTTTCAGTTTTCCTCTGAGACTTTGGTACTGTTTCTGCCCCACTTCCTTCTAGTCTTTTTTTCCTCCTTCCTGCAAGGTAGAACAATAAGCTACTTTTCCCCTGTCTGTCAGTAATTGCTCTGTTATCTTGACTCTAATTAGCCCTTCCTGGCAACTGCCCTCCTCCTATCTATATGTAAAGTTTGCGGAAATCTGTTTCAATGTATCTAAGAAGTGTGCATCTACACATGCTAAGTCTCTCAATTCTTGCTTATACCCAGAATTGAATTTAGTTGGTCTTGGAGGTGCCACTGGATTCAAACTCAGTTCTCACATCTGTTTGTTAACTCTTCTATTTGTGTGCTAATTTAGTGCAATTCACATATCTTACCAATCACTTTAATGCAATCTCAGCTATAATTGCCCAGTTACTTATGCATCTTGACTCTTAACTAGCCTTTCCTGGCAACTAACCCCCCTCACACACACCTATATGTAATGGTTGAGGACAGGCAAGCTTATCTCTATATATTATAAAGGTGTTTTGGGGTGACCCCTGGCCTATGGGGTGGTGTGATTAAATGCACTCCCTCAGCCATTGGCCTTGAGCTGCTGCTCAAGGCTGCTGGCGTGCCATTGGCTGGGGGGGGAGGGACGAGGCTTGCCGCCTTGGCCCACGTGGGCCTGGGATGGACGGGGAGCAAGCGGGCAGTAGGGAGACAGGCGAGGCCAGCAGCGTTGGACAGACGGCCCTTTGCTCCAGCACCTCTCGCCCGCCGCGGGCTCTGCTTGGGGGGGGTTCCATCTGCCAGCCCCGGCTGTGCTCGGAAAGGGGGGAAGCGGCCGTGCTGCGCCTCCCTCACCTAGTGCGGGGAAAGACCTCCGATGTGGCTGAGTGGTTGCCAAGCCAGAAAGGGGGCGGGGATCGCTTTGGCTGCTCCGCTCCCGAGAGGCAGCCTCGCCAGGGGAACGTGCCACCCGGCAACACAGGGGTGCCTTTGTCTCAGCTTCGAGGCCCTGCTGGCGCGTTCAGGCCAGCCTTGCGCCGCAGCCCAGCCAGCCCACCAGGAAGGCTGCGTCGGATGCGAGGGACCAGGAGGTGGGTTCTCTTGACCTCCCATCCTCCAGTAAGTGGGGGGGCCAGGTCGCAGGCCTTGGCTCGGGGGGCCGCTGGATGAGGCCAGGCAGCTTGGTCCGCCGGGCCCTCGACCACATCAATGGGAGCCAGGCCGGGTTCCTTCGACGTGCCACGATGGGCAGGGGCCCACGGTGCTGGACAAGGCCAGGTGGCTTGGCCCGGTGGGGCCTTGATCCGGTGGTGCTGGTGGGGGAAGGGCTGAGGCCAGGTGGCCTAACCCTAACCGTTGTCTTCACTCCCACAATGGGCCTGATTCCTAGTACTTTGAATAAAACTTTGTTGGTCTTAAAGGTGCCACTGGAGTATGCAACATTGAAGTTACAATTCATATGGCAGAACAGGAGACCAACAATAAAACTCAAAGAGACATAAAAGAAAGAACTGGACTGGTGCTAATACAGAAGATGTGAAATACTCTCAAAATAAGCAATAATAGACAATATAAACTCAAAATTATATAAAATGTAAGACGATGTAAGATACCTGCAAGATAAAAAATAATTGATAAAACGCTTCAGATTGCAGAAAAGAGACAGACTGATTAAAGCTCTGAAGACACATGGTTAAGATTCTACAAATGATTTGAAGAACATATCAAATTAAATATATGGATGCGCAACCAATATAGAAGAAACTAAGAATGTTTATTTTAACTATATTCAAAAGATATATATAAAAACATAATTGGAATTTAGAAGATAAATATAATGTATGAGGTTCTTAAATAGATAATTCAGTGATATGTGGGAACCCCCCAATTTATGTATGCATGTTTATTTGTATTTTGTTTGTTTTAGAAAAGTTTTAACAAAAAAAGTAGTTTCAAAGTCTTGTAACACAGAAGCTCTGGATATTGTTTCTGCTGACAAACTACATAACCATCATTAAGATGCATGCATGCAAGAGGGACACCACAGTTTTCTGATTTATTAACCACTGTGAACAGAAGGCCTTAGTTATGAAGGCACTGGTCTTATGTAGCCCAGAGGTGCTGCCTTACTCTAGGGTAAGTTGTAAATTGTATCACTGAGGAAGAACATTAGCTCAAAATGCATAGAGACCTGGATTTCCTCAGTAACAGTAGGGATCATAAGTGGCTTTCCTGCTGTATAATTTCCTGCTTTCTATCCTTCTCTTCCCCCCCCCCCCTGTTCTTTTAACCTTTTATCTGTGATTTACGCTAAAGTTATTGAACTGCATGTATGAAATGATTTCTTTTGAAATTATTCCATGAGCCTACTGGAAATCGGATATGAAATGGTTCCCTTATTTCTGTAATTACCTTGCTGCCAAAACAATTATGTCTTACAGTGCAGTCCTATGCAGAGTTGCTCCAGTTTAAGCCCACTGGTTTATTTTTATGATTGCATGCATACCATTTCAGTATGTTAAATCTGATTAAACATACACAATGTATTGTCTTTTAGTAATATCCACAGTTGTTATATAAATATAAAGAAATCATTATTTTAAGAATGTGTTCAGAGTAGGTTTGCACTGCTAGTCAGCCATGGGTGAACCCTTTCATGAACCCGTTAACAACAGGCATGTCATTATCTCTAAGAAAATAATATAGTAATTTCCCCTCTAAACATATATATATTAGCCCCCTGTAGGGGATTTTTTATTGCATTTTCTATAAACTACAAAGAAACAACCAGGGAGGGGCGTCTACAAACTACATGAGAAAGTAAAGAAAACCACTAAAAATCATACATTGCTTGAAATACAACAGCATTTTTTTTAACCATTACATTTGTCTTTCTTTTTTGGGGCACTGAGAGTGATTAATAATAATTTATCGCTTATATTATCAATTCCAACAAATCTGACTATATGAAGAGCTGTACAAGAACATAGAGAGAGAAAAAACTGCTAAGGCAGGCTTCAGAAAACATTAACATCTCATTTTTTAAAAAACTTTTTGTTCCCCAAATGACAATCAAATTTATTTTTTGGGGGGAGCACCCCCCATCTTAGCGTCCAGTCCTCATCAGTACGTGTACTTGTTGTCTCATCTTCTCTTCCTCTTTTACAGTCTTCTTCCTCATTATCTTCTTCCCTTGTCGATCCAAATTATTGCAGCAGACATTGGCCAGTCTTTAGGATAGAGTTCATTCTTCCCTTTTATCGCTTTAATCCATATGTCTTCTGGAGAATCTAACCACTCTTTCACTGGGCAGATTATTATTTTTATATTTTCAGGATATGTCCATAGATCACATCCCTTCACTTTAAGTATCACTTTTAATCTGCAAACTGGTCCCTTAATGACATACAGTCCGTTTTAAATTCTCCCCGTTATCCATTTGGAGTTATAGAAGATGATTCTCGGTTGTTGTCTCTATCCTTTTGCAGATGTCTTTCAGTTAGAACTGCTATGCAAAATAGTCCTAATTGAATATCGTTGTTACCCAACAGGGGGCACCCATTTTCTATTGGAAGAGTCTATAATAGAGTCAGGTCACATGGCCTGGTCAGCTGAGTTCCCACTTCCTGAAGAAGACGTAGATGTCATTAGATTTCATTCTGCGCCATTAGCTTTCTTCAGTGCCATCTTTAAGGATGTTTATTCTTTTGTAAAATTGCCAAAAGTTTCTAAGTTCGCAGTATCGCCCAGAAATCCTTCGACAGCTCTTCATTATAGTCCATTTACGCTTAAAGCTCCGCCCCCCCTACAATGCTTCAAATTCTGTTTGTTTTGGTGCGAGGGGGAGTTCCTTCCCCCCCTCGCTTATTAAGGGGGAGCTTTCCACCATTTTTTTGGATTCAACACTTCAACAAACTCACAGTTCAACGTCATTCTCGTCATTTAATCTCAGGTAAGGTTAATTTCGCCAGATCTCCACACGCTTGTCCTGGTCAGCGGCTCCTGTTCTATGCGGAAGCAAAGCGGCGGGATCATCAGGGCAAAAGGGAACCTCAATTCACCGGCTGCGTGCCGGGGGAGAGGCAGCCCTTTAGCGCCTCATGGCTAGGAGCCCTTCACAAGGGCTCCATGGGGGCACACAGTCGCACCCCTTCCCAACCACCAGCTCACGACTCGCATCCCTGGGAGCACCCAGGGGAGGCGGCCGCCATTGAGTCGCCAAAAATCCTCTAAACATATATGGAATTCATTCCAGAAACACTAATTTCTTTATCTGTATGGATTTGTTGGGAAATAGTGTGTTTAGTCATATACTGAAATCATACATGTTTAACATAAATATTGAGTTTGCTTGTTTGAATGCACACAGTTTTGATACTTGCTATCAACCCAATTTTCTTCTTCCAGTCCTCCTTCCAAGATTAGAATTTTTCCTTATTTATTTACAAAATTTGTATCCTGCCTTTCTGCCCTTGTAAGGGCCACCAAGGTGGTGAACAATTTAAAACACACAAGATAAAACCATATTTTAAAACAAACACATAATTAATACAATTAAAAACAGAGTAAAATACATACAAAACATCAAAACAGCTATTAAAATATTGGTTTGGAAGGAGGGATCATTGTCAGACCAAAAAAAAAAAGTCTTTGGTCACTGGTGGAAGATGGCAACAGAAGGAGACAGATGAATCTTCCTCGGGTGAGTTTTCCAGAGCTTTCATGCCATGATCAAGAAGGCCTTCTCCTGGGTTGCTGCCCATATAATCTTAGAAGGCAGGGGCACCCCAAGCAGGGCCTTCAGAGATTACCGTAGTAGTCATGCCATTTTATAAGGGATCAGGCAATCCTTCAAGCATATTGGTCCCAAACCATATCAGGCTTTGAATAGGGATGGGCACAAAACTGGTTCATGAACCAAAATTTGGGCCAAACATGGACTGGTTCAGAACTGATGTTTGGGAAAGGCGCCTTCCCCAAACATTTACCAGTAAAAGGCACTTGGCAACAGCTGCCACCTACTTATCCATCTGTAGACCTGGGTGCAAGAGCACCCCAGACTTTGGACCTGTTCCTTCCCCAAGCCAAGCCAGCTGGTGGGGGAGGGTGCTTGGAGGACACATTTAAAATTAAAGTTGCTTTCTTTCTACCCCCTCCTCCCTCCCCCATCTATTCTCTATTCTCTCTCTCTCTCCTCCCCATCTAAAGTTAAATGTGTTCTCCAAGCCCCGCCACACCAGCTGGCTGGCTTGGCTCAGAGAAGGCATTTCCAGGGTTGCCACTTTCTGGAAAGTCAGGGAAAGTCAAGGAAATTGGTCTGAAGTCAGGGAAAGTCAGGGAAATTGTGATTAAAATATATTCAAGCAGTGGGTTTTTGACCTGCTGCTGCAAGAGCATGATCTGTTCTTGTGGCAGAATACAAGTAAACCTTAATGATGCCCTTTCCCAACCATTTTACATAGAACATTTATATAATTTGTAGTGTACCTTTAAAACAATAACAAAAATGTTATGTCATTTGTTAGCATTCAGAGTTTACTTGAATTGAAATTTGTATCATGGTGTAATTTTTGGTGCAATTGCAAAACAGATGATGCTGCAGTTAATGTTGAAAGAAGCTGATATTAAATCTCTTTGACGAATATTTTTGCAGTTGAGACTTGTGTAGTTGTAGAGTGGAACCTTACCTTGTGTTAATGCAATACGACCAGTGTCCCCTCTAAGCTGAGTTAGTGTGAGCTAGCTCACAGTTTTTTAGCCTCCGGCTCACACATTCTTATCTTAGTCCATGAAGGAGGGCTCTGGAGCAAACTAATTTATGGAGTAGCCAAATCGCTCGCTCTCAACTTTCATGCCAGTAGCTCACAAAGTAGAATTTTTGCTCACAGGACTCCACAGCTTAGAGGGAGCATTGACCTATTCATTTTTTAATTTGTGGTTATATTTGAATGGTGGTCAGGGAAATTGACTAATGTTGGTCAGGGAAAGTCAGGGAAATGAAAAATAAAATTTTAGTGGCAACCCTGCATTTCTCTCTTTAAATCCCTTCTCCAACCCAAACTGGCATGGCAGTAGGGGTGGGGGGCTTGGAAAACACATTTAAAGTTAAATGTCTTTTGCCCTTAATCAATAGCATTTCAAAGTCCGAGAGGCTGCCTCTCGAAAATGTCTTCAATAAATAACCTTTTTACCTGGATATGTTCAAAGAAGTTGAGCAGACCATTACTGCAGCTAACAACTGTACTGAATTGTTTCCCATTTACTCCGTGAACCTAGCTGAAATCCCTGGAGTTTTGTGGTTATGGAATTCAGAAGACTGTGTATGAATAAAATAAAAGGCAGAGCGTTAACACAACACAAAAAAGCATGTGTATGCCTTATGGCTCTTGGACTTGTGAAGATTATGATATATTGTTTGGCTAGTCCTGTAAGCTTTCTTTAATATACTGTCATGTATTTCATACCCTCAGGTATCCTTTCTGTGCATTGCATTGTATTCTAGGGTATATGTTGCTTGCATAGGGTAGATGAACTGAGAGCACTGTACATCTTGCTTAAAGTGTATCTGTGTTTGCAGAGAAAAATAAGTAAAGGAAGAGTTTGGGTAGGTGGAAAGGAAAAGAGAGTCTGGTTTACCATGATCTTTTTATGTTGTCCACTGAAACTTTTCTGAAGAGAAATTTTTGAAAATTGTTGCTCTTAAACATGTACGGTAATTTAAATATGGAAGCAAATATCAGGCTTTTTGCTAATGTTTTTGTGTGTTTTTCTTAGGAGCTGGTGAGTCTGGAAAAAGCACCATTGTTAAGCAAATGAAGTAAGTATGATTTGAGGGGGATAAACAGAAAGCTAACACATAATCCTTAGTTAGACCACAGGCTAAATATATTTTGTCTTCTTTAGGATTATCCATGAAGCTGGTTATTCAGAAGAAGAATGTAAACAGTACAAAGCTGTTGTCTACAGTAATACAATACAATCTATTATTGCTATCATTAGAGCAATGGGGCGATTAAAGATAGACTTTGGGGACTCTACCAGGGCTGTAAGTATTGATGCAACTTTATACTTTAATGTTTACCTTAAATGGTGCACATAATTCTAAAACCCACGTACCAGAATTTGTGAAGTTTGTCTTTCAGTGCCAATGATGTTAAAATTCTTTTCAGTTTTCCTATAAATTAATTCCTAGTTGGTCAGCAAGGAAACCCAACTGAAAATTCTGGAGAGGAAAGGTTGTTTTTTAAAAAAAAGATTAATTTTTTCTTGTTGAGTTTAAGGCAGAATACATCTAGAAGTCAGAGAAGCTTTACCTGTTGCACCTCTAAGTTTACCTCCCAACACCTCCTAAGGGGATGGGGTGTGCAATGCTACAAAATGAGTAGTGGGTCCAGAATTCTCATTAACGTAGTATTTTTTGTCAGAGGAAGGAACCTAAAAAATAGTTATTTGGTTATGTTTTTTCATAGACATGATTGGCTATGAGCAGTGCAAATGTATGTAGACAGTTGTCTTGTTTAGACATCCTTTTTCCTTGTGGGAATGGCCTTCTGCTTGTTCCCATTACCATACAGAGAACCTAAAACCAAACTGGAAATGTTGATGTTTATTACTGCAGGATCTCCCCTGGCCCTGAAAGACTAATCTCAAAGAAAATCTTAGAGCAGAAATTGCATTGCAAGAAATGTTGGAATTCTGGTTGAGTTGATCATTTCTTCCTGCATTAATAAAACAGAAGAAGTGAAACCCAGGGAGAGTCCTCTTTTTTGGAGGTTGGGAAGAAGGGATAATGTATGATGGAGGCCACTGAATAAGCTAAAACCGTTTCTCTTGAATGTGTTCAGAGCATTCTGTAATTACCTTTATTGGCCAAGGCTTACCCACTTGGAAGTACTAGTGTCTCTTTAAAAAAATGTAGAAAGAACAAGTAGTCACATCTTAAAATACGTGTGTCCGTGGGTCTGTGCTAGTAAGAATTTTCTAGGATTTTAAGAACATAAGAAAAGCCTTGCTGGAACAGACCAATAATCCATCTAGTCCAGCATTTGGTCTCACACAGTGGCCAGCCAGTGTCTCTGGAGGGTCAACAGCAGGGCATAGAGGCCAAAGCATTCCCCTGATGTTGCCTCCTGGCTCTGGGATTCAGAGGTTTAGTGCCTCTGAGGCTGCGTTCAGACTTACCATTTGGTGCGGAGGGGAAGCGCCCCCGTTTCCTCCGGTGGAATTTGACTTGCACTCACGTGATCACACATCCCTTTGTGCTGGAAGCTCAGCCCATCACTACGCAGTCAGATGCCACCTCAGGCGAGTGGGGTTTTTTTGCCTTTTGTTTTCCATGCATATAAATGAGGAATCGCATCTCCACACTGAGGGCTCCCCATGGAGTATGTGGTTATGCACATACTGCTAAGCGAGGGGAAAAAAGGCACCGAGTTGGGATGGAATGAGCAAACCATCCCAATGGCTTGAGAGCGTGCTTGAGCGATCAGACCAGGGAAAGTCCATCCGTGGCCCGTCGACAAGCGTTAGGACCAGACTTTCCCCAGTATCTTTTAACTCCGCTTCTGTGTTGGGGCGGCAAGGGGTGCCAACAGCTGCGGGACCTTTCCCAGATGTTGCTGTCTGATCATGCCCTTTAGATCTGTCAGGCATTTGCAGCTGAGTCAGATTTAAAGACACATCTGACCGCAGCCTGAATGTGGTGGTTCCCCTCAGTTACCACGGCTAGTAGCCATTGATAGACCTATCCTCCATGAATCTGTCTAATCCACTTTTAAAGTTGTACATTCTTGTGGCCATCACTACATCCTCTGACAGCGAATTCCACATTTTAATCACTCTCTGTGTAAGGTAGTATTCCCTTTGTCTATCCTGAACCATCAGCTTCATTGGATGCCTTCGAGTTCTAGTATTTTAGGAGGAGAACAATTTTCTTTTGTCAAGTCTCTCTACCACATGCACAATTTTGTATACCTCTATCATGTCTCCCCTTAGTCGTCTCTTTTCTAAACTGAAAAACTGAAAAATCCCCAACTCTACAGCCTTTTCTCATAGGGAAGGTGCTCCAACCCCCTAATCATCTTGGTTGCCTTCCTTTGTACTTTTTCTAGTTCTGCAGTGTCCTTTTGTGATACAGTGACCAGAACTGTACACAGTGTTTCAAATGAGGATGCACCATCAATCTATACAAGGGCATTACAAGATTGTCCGTTTTATTCTCAATCCCTTTCCTAATAATCCCTAACAAAAAGTTTGCCTTTTTACCGCTACAGCACACTGCATTTACACTTTCATCAAGCTGTCCACTACGACCCCAAGATCTTTCCCCCTCTCAATGTCAGCAAGTTCAGACCCCATTAGCCTATACTTGAAGTTGGGATTTTTTTTCTCCCAAATGCATTACCTTACTCTTACCAACATTGAACTTAATTTGCCAAATTTTTGTCACCCGCTTACCCAGTTTGTGGAGGTCCTCTTGGAGCTCTTCACAGTCAACCTTGATTTTCACCATCCTGAATAATTATGTGTCATCTGCAATCTCTCCCACTACACTACTCACCCCTAGTCCCAGATCATTTATAAGTAAATTAAAGAGTACTGGCCCCAGTACCAATTATTAAGGACCATTATTAAAGAAAGAATTAGTAGGCACATAGATGAACAAAACCTATTGAGGCAGACTCAGCATGGGTTCTGTAAGGGAAGATCTTCTCACTAACCTGTTTAGTGTTCTTTGAGGGGGTGAACAAACGTGGAAAAGGGGGATCCAATAGATATTGTTCACCTTGACTTCCAGAAAGCTTTTGATAAAGTTCCTCATCAAAGGCTCCTAAGTAAGCTCAAAAATCATGGTATAAAAGGACAAGTCCTTTTATGGATCAAAAACTGGCTAATTAATAGAAAACAGAGAGTGAGTATAAATGGGCAATTTTCTCAGTGGAGGGTGGTAAGCAGTGGGGTACCGCAGGGATCAGTACTTGGTCCACTGCTTTTTAACTTGTTCATTAATGATTTGGAGATGGGAGTAAGCAGTGAAGTGGCTAAATTTGCGGATGATACAAAGTTGTTCAAGGTGGTGAAAACCAGTGAGGATTGTGAGGCACTCCAAAGGGATCTGTCAAAGATGGGCAAGTGGGCGTCAACATGGCAAATGGGGTTCAATGTGGCCAAGTGCAAGGTGATGCACATTGGAGCCAAAAATCCTAAATATAAATACACATTGATGGGGTCTGAACTGGCAGAGACAGATCAAGAGAGAGATCTTGGAGTTGTAGTAGATAACTCACTGAAAATGTCAAGACAGTGTGTGACTGCAATAAAGAAGGCCAATGCTATGCTGGGGATTATTAGGAAGGGTATTGAAAACAGATCAGCCAATATAATAATGCCCCTATATAAATCAATGGTGAGACCTCATTTGGAATACTGTGTGCAGTTCTGGGCACCACACCTTAAAAAGGATATTATAGCTTTGGAAAAAGTGCAGAAAAGGGCAACTCGAATGATAAAAGGGTTGGAACACTTTCCCTATGAGGAAAGGTTAAAGCGCTTAGGGCTCTTTAGCTTGGAGAAAAGACGACTGAGGGGTGACATGATCGAGGTTTATAAGATTATGCATGGGAAAGAGCAGGTAAAGAAAGAGGTACTTTTCTCCCTTTCTCACAATACAAGAACTCGTGGGCACTCCATGAAACTGCAGAGCGGTCGGGTTAGAACGGATAAAAGGAAGTACTTCTTCACCCAAAGAGTGATTAACACATGGAATTCACTGCCACAGGAAGTGGTGGGTGCTACAAGCATGGACGGCTTCAAAAGGGAATTAGATAAGCATATGGAGCAGAGGCCCATCAGTGGCTATTAGCCACAAGGTATAGATAGGGGCTCTGGGGCAAGTGATGCTCTGTCATCTTGGTGCTTGGGGGGGTCAACAGCGGGAGGGCTTCTAATGTCCTGGCCCCACTGGTGGACCTCCTGATGGCACTGGTATTTTTGGCCATTGTGTGACAGAGTGTTGGACTGGATGGGCCTTTGGCCTGATCCATCATTGGCGTCTCTTATGTTCTTATGTTGTGGGACCCCACTACTTGTCTACCATTGTCTACATGCTTGTTCACTTTCTCAAAAAGTCCAAAAGGTTGGTGAGGCAGGACTTCCCTTTGCAGGTCATGCTGATTTTTCCTCAGCAGACTTTGTCCCTCTATGTGCCTAACTTTCTACTATGCAGGGGAAGGAGTGCTCAAAGTCCAATAAAATAAATAAATAATTTGCCTGGGACAGACGTTAGGCTGACTGGCCTGTAATTTCCTGGTTCCCCTTTGGATCCCTTTTTAAAAACTGGTGTAATGTTTGCTACTCTCCAGTCTTCTGGTACAGTGGCTGAATTTAGTGATACGTTACATTATATGGCTTATTTGATCAGCTATCTCACATCTGAGTTCCTTAAGCACTCTCGGATGTACGCAATGAGTATCTGGAGACCTACAGAGCAATTCTGAGGCACACCTACACTGTGGCAGTCAGTCACCACATGACTGTGGTGGCACTAGTCTATTCCCTGAGGGTATTATTTACACCGCGGCCAGCAGACAAAGTCTGTGTGTTTGCAGTGTTTTCTGTTCATAATGAGGCTAGTGTCTATAGGAACTGCTCTGCGGTGGTCAGTGCACTGTGTGGATGTCGTGAAACTATGATGGACCAAAAACCCTGCCAAAACCAATCAGGGGCCATGTGGCAAGGGGGTGGAATCCATCATCCATCTCAGGCAGGGGACAGAGAGGGGCAGTCTGCAGGAGTTGCATTTAGTTTCAGGAGCACACCCTCCACTGGAGTGACCGTCATTCCACACTGGGTACGTCATTCCAGTTCCAGAGGAGTCAGTGCCCAGAGACTGTCAGTCCAAATCCATTCTGCATGCATCATTACTTCCATGTGTAGTGATATAGTTGTAATGTATTGTAATGGGAACCATGCAAGTCATTCATCATTCCTGCATGCCACTATGTCCAGTGGGCATACTCTCCCAAACCCCAGCCCCTCCAAAAACATTGAGTTGGTCCGCTGCATTGGCTCCCCCCAGTCCCTGACTCAGAGGACCCCCATGATTCCCTGTCTCCTCAGTTTTACTCTCAGAGATGGCGGACAGATGCCCCCCTCCCTGGAGCAGACAGACAGTAATGCACCTCGTTCATGCACCCAAGTTATATTCGACCTTTCCCCTTAATTCCCCTCTTCTCTGTTTCACTCTTGCAACAGCCTTGTGAGGTTGGTTAGGCTGAGGGTGTGCATCTGGCCCAAGGCCACCCACCTAGCTTCCATGGAAAAAGTGGGGAATGGGATCTGAGTCTCCTAGATCTAGTTTCATTCTATAAGCACTGCACCAAGCTGACTCATTCACCCAGACCACTCTCTGGCCCCTCTGCCTTCACACAGAAGCCTGTGAGGTGAAGGAGGGAACCTGTCCCTAGGTCAGCTTTGGAGGGGCCGCTGGGCCCCTGCTATGTTTGGCACATGACTAATGACCAGTGGGACCCGCGCAAGCATCCACTGCCTCCCAAGGCACTGGAGAGCCCTCCTCCTAGATATGTTCTCAGGAAACCTTCAGACTGGAATGACCGTCATTCCACACTGGCAGAGAGTGACAGATGGGCTGGGAAGGGGTGGGGCAGGGAGGGATTTAGAGCTCTTGTCGGGTAGGCTAAACCAAACAGAAACACGGTTGTGGCACAACACAGACTGTGGCACAACACAGATGTCTGCCATGGAGGGGATCCTCAGTCCTTTTCCCCATGACCCTGGGGTGGAGGTGAATGGAGAGTTCGCACCTCACCATGGTTTGCGCTTCAATAAAGTCTGTGTCTTTGATTTAGCCTACCCGACAAGAGCTCTAAATCCCTCCCTGCCCCACCCCTTCCCAGCCCATCTGTCACTCTCTGCCAGTGTGGAATGACGGTTGGATGGCATTGCAGGTGGAACTTGAAAGGGCTGGCAGGGTGCTGTGCTCCAGTTCAAGAGACTGGGCAGAGTCAAGAGACTTGCCAGACCCATAAGTCTCCCTGTTGAATCTCCCACCTGCAGGAAAGTAAAACAAAGATATGTCCAGCCATAGAAAGTGGGCACGAGTGCCATGCTGGGCTCAACCATGGATGTGTTGTCCTGACAGGGTCTGCAGATGCAGTTGGGGGGGGGGGCCTTCACCATGAATGTCCCTAAAACACATGATAATACCATCCAATTAACACTCACCTGGATTGCTAGCAACCCATCCATAGCAGCACCTGTAGTTGCTCTTGGAGACTGTGATCCTGCAAGGCAATGGGTTACAGGGTCGCATGGCAAGCTGGTTCACCACTTACAGTGGAGCAGCTTCCAGACCCCCCCTACCCAAACACAGACATGCCCTGTCCTCTGCTGAGAGTGTGAGACAGGGAGATGACAGGGCATCCCCCCAAAAAAAAAACTTTTCTGGGATCTTTTCCCATGGCATTTCAGGGGGCATGGTGCTGCGAGACCATGGCTTGTGCCGCTCCACCCCTGAACTCAATGCTGGGCTTGAGTGCAGGAGACACTGCTGCAGCACCAGCCACAAGCAAGGGGAAGGTTTGGGATTGTTGCCCTTGCTTACCTGTCGGTTCGTGATTTCTCCTATGGCTTGAGCCTCCAAAGGTGGGGTACCTGTTAGGATTCTGAAATGGGTAAGTTCAGCCACAGAGTACAAACTTTGCTCTCCTCATTGGGTGTTAGCACCAAGAACTCACCCTATAGTGCCAAGTGACCTGTCTGTGCTTTTCCCACCACCAAAGTGCCTCGCCATCTCCTCTAAGTCTGCATGGCAGGGAGCATCCCAGCTACTGAGTTGCAAGATGTCCTAGCAGAAGTTTACATAGGATTGGGCAGGCCTGTAGCCAGGATTTTTTTAATTTTGAGGGGCCTTTTAAAAAGTCAGGGGGCACTGGGAGCCTGAGGGCCGGCTGGGCTCCCCTCTTCTCAGGGTCTGCTTCTGGTTCAGCTGGGTGGGATCAGGAAGGTGCCAGCTTGACTGCCCTGAGGGAAAGGGTCTTTGCCCTTCGACTTGGCCGGAGGCTTGGACAGAGGCCCGGGGACAGAGAAGGGCCTTGGCTGGTGGAACATCCGTCAATTGGCCGGCCCCTAGGAAAGGGTGCAGAGCTGCCGAGGGGGTGGAATCCCACCCCCCTGGGCCTAGAAGAGTCCTGGCCAACGCCCAGAGGAGAGCCTAGAGAAGGCTGGCCGGTGGGCGATTCCCATCTCTCTCTCTGTCTGGGGAGAGGAGAGCCGACGGAGAACAAGTGAGCAAGGAACTGGCCTTGTCTCGGGCTGCAAGGAGCTGCAGAAGGGGGTGGCGAGTGCCTCAATGCCGCTGCAGGCAGGTAGTGTCAGCCCACCCAGCGCCTCACCTCAGTGTGCGTGGGGACGTGGGGGGGGGGGAAGGAAGAGCACATGCCTGAAAGGGTATTTCTCCCCCCTCCCCCTCCCCATGATCGCTTGGGAATGGGGCAAAGCAGGTGTAGGTCGCACAACTACCTCTTCCTTTCCGAGGTGTTTGCTACAAGAGGGATTTGGCAGGAATTGCTCAGCTATGAAGGGAACGGCTCACTGGCTTTTCCCTGCGCCGCTGCCAGCTCCAGAGAGCTAGGGGGCTAGGGTGGATAGGAAGTTATGGGGCTTTGGGAGGAAGTCAGGGGCGGGCCCCGGGAGGCCCCACCGTAGCTATGGGCCTGGGATGGGGGGGACACGATTGGGTGCTGGGGAGCGGTTGGCCGCCCCAGGGAGGGAGCTGATTGACTGAGCCTGCAGTCAGCATCCTGAGCTCCTCTGAGCCTAATGGGCAAGGTTGCAGTGGCGGGAGGTGATTTGATTTTCAAGTTCAATGGGTGCCTATGGGCTATGCCATGTTTTTTATTGGCATAACATTCTGCCTCTGGCAGGGGGCATTCCCAGGCTGAAAGGGCTCAGGGAGTCAACTAACTCTGACCACACACCCCAAACGGCCCACAACCACACCAGTGCAGAGGCCTATGCCCAAGTTGCGCCAATGGGCAGCTGCTGGTGCCCAGGGCCTGCGCCATCGTAAGTGGCCCTTATGCTGTCGTATCTCAGACATATGAACAGGTCATTTGACTTCTTGAGTGCCACTCACCTCACACCCCTGCCGCCCCTTACTTTAATAGTTCTAGAACTTCATCTCTGGTCACCTCAATTTGGCTCAGTTCTTCAGATTCCCTTCCTGAAAATAAAGGCTGTGGCATGGGTACATGCCCCACACATTCCATAGTGAACACAAAAGAAAAAAATTAATTGAGCTTCTCTGCCATCTCCCCATCTTCCTTTAGCAATCCCTTTATTTCTTTGTCATCCAAAGGCCTCACTACTTTTCTGGCTGGTTTTCCTGATTTTGTGTGTCTGTGGTGAACTGTCATCTTGAGAGATAAACTGATGATGACTCATGCCACTTTTTAAAAATTCAGTCTCCAGCACAGGATTTAAAGTCTTTTACTTAGCATATGTTGTTCAAAAGTCATCTGACTTCTCTCTCCATGTTGCAAAGTAAACAGCTCTATTACCCATTGCAGCAGAATGTGAGAACTTAGAATAACAATATTTTTAATGACACCTTTTTTTAAATAGGATGATGCCAGGCAACTCTTTGTTCTAGCTGGATCAGCGGAGGAAGGTTTTATGACAGCAGAACTTGCTGGCGTTATCAAGAGATTGTGGAAAGACTGTGGTGTTCAAGCTTGTTTTAACAGATCCAGAGAATATCAGCTCAATGACTCCGCAGCATAGTAAGCATAAGACAACAGTTAAGCCTTTATTGGTAGTGTTAAGTGGGGGTAGCCCACACTTACCAGACTTATCAGGGTGCTGACAAACCATGTAGCAAAGGAGGGTCAGGCGAACTCAAAGAAGGTGATCTCATTCTAAAGTCTGTCTGATATTCCCAGATGGAGAAATTATCCCTAAAACAGATTGCTCAATTGTAAAATATTTTAGTTCCTGTACAGTGGGAAATAAGTTTGCTAAAAGGCTGAAATATAAAATGACTTATTAGCCTACAATGGATGGCCCTTTATTTTTACCTGGATGCAAATAATAATTAAATAATCTGAAATTTTAAATGTATACTATAATTGGAAAATCCCTAAGATCCCATCGTTTCACAGAGAGATGTCAGTTATAATTTCATATGCAAAATTGCATTAAAATAATATTTGTACCCAGTGTTTTACACCAGTTCTGTAGAAGCAGAACAGTTATATTATGTTGATAAAACACTTAAGGATTTTATTCATTCGTGTGAGAAGTTTTGAGTTAAAAGAAAAGGCATTGAAGGTCTGAAAATGTGCAGTGAAGACCCACTCTGCTAAGGAATCTCATTGAATCCCCTTGGTCCAGTCACTTTCTTTCAGTCTGGCCTACCTCACAGGGTTGTTGAAGTTAAAATGGAGGAGGGGAAAGTGATCTAAGCTGCTTCGGATCCCCACTGGGGAGAAAGGTAGGGGATAAATGAAAGAAAGAAGCTGAAGATCTGTTGCGACTGGAACTATAGTTTAAAAAGCAGCTGATGCGAGGGGGGGGATCACTACAGAGACAGTGGGGTGTTGATTTCCCACCTGTGCCAGAAAGATTACCCTCATCCTTCAACCTGCTGGCAGGGGAAAAAAAGTTTTAAAATAGCAATTTAGTGGGGAGATGGCATTTCTCTTGAAAAAATGGCAAGAGAAATTATGCCACCACCAGCCCCACCTCACACACAATATGAAGTTAACCCCTTGTTCTGATCCAGATTCTCCCATCTGGGAAGGGCACTGTTTTTAACAAAAATGAAAAGACATTTACAGATCTGATAACAGCTCGCCAGTCTCTCTTTTTGCTGCACCCAGAGTTCCCATTGTAATTAATACTGATGGAAGTGCATTTTTTGTGTAATTATGTCTCTACTTTAAGTAGTAATTATTAATAATTTCATATTATTTAATTAAATTAGTCATTGCTAAGAGCATCTTATTTAAAAATTCAAACTGCTGATCTGTTTCGCAAGTGTAGGAGGTTTAAGATTGATAGATACATATTGTTGAGGCAAATACTGATTGCTTCTGTTGTCTTTCAAATAATCCAGTTTATATTGATCAATGACTGTCAGGTGAAAAAAGAAATGGTTTAATTTTAGGGACAAAAGAACAGCAGTTGAGAGCAAGAGGAGGAGAAGAGACTGGAGAAAACAAGAAGAAACAAGAATTGCTAAATCACTATAGTGTTAAAGATTTGTAATGATCAGTAGCCACAGTATGCTAGGTCTTGGCTTTTTCTTTAAAAAGTTATGTTTGTTTACTTTGTTATATTTTCCCCAGTGGGGACACAAAGCTGCGTACGTCATTCTACTCTCCTTATTAACCTCACAACAACACTGTGCTGTAGTTTAGGCTGAGAGTGTGTGACTGGCCCAAGTGAGCTTCCCTGGCACAAGTGGGGATTTGAACCTGGGTCTCCCAGATTCTGGTCTAACACGCTAACCACTACACTGCAAGTTATGAAATTGGGGGGGGGATGTGCAGCCTGCATTATTACACTAGATTGTTATAACATAATGCTATAGCTATCTGTCAGTTACCATTGGGGGGGATGTATGAATATGTGTGTCGGGGGAAATAACTGCATGGTCAGAAATGGCCATGATGTAGGCAGGACCTGCAAAAATGTGCACTTTCCCATCCACACAGTGTTCATTGCTGATGTGATTGTGATCTTTCCAAAAATGTCATATCCAAAAGTTAAAGTGGATCAACACATCTGTGAAGAAATAGTATTGGCTGCAAGCCTGCACTTAGGCTGCTTAAATCCCACCAAATTTAGAACTCCCTTATTCCCTGAAGGTCATTTTTACAGACTAATCTAAATAAAGGCAGGATATTCAGTAAATACTCAAGAGCAAGTCCTGCTGGGTTTAGAGGGGCTTACTGAGGAGTGTACATTGGATTTCAGCCTTAGAGTAATTGATGTTATAACTTTCTTCCTGGCTATGTTCATACTTTAAAAGGGGTGAACAGTGCACTTGTTGATACGTAATAGTCCTCTGTTGTCCTCTTTTTTTTTAAGTTTCTTTTTTCTCAGAAATACTTTTTTCTCTGAAATACCTATCTATGGCATAAAGTTGGTCCTTAATGGGCATGTATTTTTTAAAAAATGCTTATATGTTTACTTGTATGTCTGCACACTTTTTTATTTGTACTTAATGTTTATTATATTTTCAGCTACTTGAATGACTTGGACAGGATAGGCCAAACAAGCTACATCCCAACACAGCAGGATGTTCTCAGGACTCGAGTGAAAACTACAGGAATAGTGGAAACCCACTTTACTTTCAAAGACCTCCATTTTAAGTGAGTTAAGCACTTGAAAATGTGACCTGTATTTTGTGTACATAATTGGTTAGAAAATCTGAATTGTTGTTCATAATGACATGGGAACAACCTATGCTATACATGTAGATACTTTCTTAGCTGCCACTGGAAAATACCATCATCCAAACAGAGTTTTTCAGCCTGTGAAGAGGCAAAAAGAGACAGTGTTCTGTTTTCAGACTGACTTCATGGCCACTACTGCAAATTTTTGCTTCCTCGGTCTTTGCCTACTTCATGTTATGCACTGAGAATTCATGTCATGCATTCTGTAGAAAAGAGATTTTAAAATTCAGCTTCCTGTTTTCAGACCCCTCTAGTGATCAAGGTATTTAGTACACATGCACCACATTTCAACTTTGTCTTTGGTAAGAAAAAAAGAAGTGATTTTCATATTCCCTTTCTTGAGATCCAAGTATGTGTGAAACGGTTGTGTTTCCATTCTTTGAGACATTTAAAATGCTGTGAAGGTAATTGCAGCAAATTCATCTGTCAGGTATTTATTAATTTAAACATTTATAGAAGAAGAAGAGATTGGATTTATACCCCGCCCTTCACTACCCAAAGGAGTCTCAGAGCGACTTACAAACTCCTTTCCCTTCCCCCTGTGAGGTAATGGGGCTGAGAGAACTCTGACAGAAACTGCTCTTTTTCAGGAACAGCTGTGCCAGAATTATGGCTTGCCCAAGGTCATCCAGCCAGGTGCAAGTGGAGGAGTGGGGAATCAAACCCAGTTCTCCCAGATTAGAGTCCACGCACGTAACCACTACACCAAACTGGTTCTCTGCATGTATACTGCAGCAGCTCAGGTCACCTTGCAAATGGCCAGTCCCCAGGCCATTAAAAACATAAACCAATGAACTCAGCCTCCATTCCTGAGGACTGGAAGGTAGCTAATGTCACTCCCATCTTTAAAAAGGGTTCCAGATGAGATCCAGGAAATTACAGGCCAGTCAGACTGACGTAGATACCGGGTAAATTGGTGGAAACCATTATTAAGGAAAGAATTAGTAGGCACATAGATGAACAAAACCTATTGAGGCAGACTCAGCATGGGTTCTGTAAGGGAAGATCTTGTCTCACTAACCTGTTAATGTTCTTTGAGGGGGTGAACAAACGTGGACAAGGGGGATCCAATAGATATTGTTTACCTTGACTTCCAGAAAGCTTTTGATACAGTTCCTCATCAAAGGCTCCTAAGTAAGCCCAAAAATCATGGGATATAAGGACAAGTCCTTTTATGGATCAAAAACTGGCTAATTAATAGAAAACAGAGAGTGAGTATAAACGGGCAGTTCTCTCAATGGAGGGGGGTAAGCAGTGGGGTACCGCAGGGATCAGTACTTGGTCCACTGCTTTTTAACTTGTTCATTAATGATTTGGAGTTGGGAGTAAGCAGTGAAGTGGCTAAATTTGCGGATGATACGAAGTTGTTCAGGGTGGTGAAAACCAGTGAGGATTGTGAGGCACTCCAAAGGGATCTGTCAAAGATGGGCAAGTGGGCGTCAACATGGCAAATGGGGTTCAATGTGGCCAAGTGCAAGGTGATGCACATTGGAG
>NW_015174310.1:385859-432078 GCF_001447785.1 Gekko japonicus | reverse complement strand
TTGGTGCTTGGGGGGGGGGGGTCAACAGTGGGAGGGCTTCTAATGTCCTGGCCCCACTGGCGGACCTCCTGATGGCACCTGGTATTTCTGACCACTGTGTGATACAGAGTGTTGGACTGGATGGGCCTTTGGCCTGATCCAACATTGGCATCTTTTATGTTCTTATGTTCTAACTACACTCAATAATGCCAGTTATAATAAACCACATCCCACAATACTATCCCATACAGTTGATTTCCTGCCACACTTGATCTGAACAGAACAGCCTCTCATCTTTTCTGAAAACAGTCTAAAGTAGGAACCTTCCTCACATCCTCAGGGAAAGTATATCATACATCCAGGGCTATCATCAAGGAAGTGGCATCCCAAGCAGTGTCTGATTGGAGGGGAGGGCATTACCAAGAAAAGACTGGGAGTTCCTGAACTGTTGCACAGGCACATAATGGACTTCTGCAAAAAATGATTTCGTACAACTAATTGCTCTCTTTGAATCATTAGATTTGTACTATACCTGCTGAAAAAAGGTAGTTAAAAACACCTTTATTCTTTTTTGGGGGGTACTTAGAGGACTAAATAACTGTTGGGGAAATGAGGGGTACAGGAACCTTTTCGTACACTCCCATTTCCACTGTGTTAATTTTGGCGAGGGAGAGAAGCTGTCTTCCCAATTTCGTCGAGAGAGAGAGACAGTTGTTCTAAACCAAAATTCAGTTTATTCTGTTACACACTCTTAAGTCAGAAAACTCTTTTGTAGCATTTCAGTATTCAATATAGAATATTTCAACACAACCCGAATACATAAACAGTGCACTTGAAGTTCTATAAAGGATATCTTTGGTTGCTCTGTCAAGACCTATAACGGAAGAGTGGTTGGCCAGAACAACCAGAAACAAGACTAAATTCAGACATTAAGTACTCTTTTCCACCCATAGAAGCTACCATAACTGTCAGTCAAATCTGTGATGAGCATTTGATGTATACAACAAAGCTCAGCCCCTTTCTATCTCTGGGGTCAGGAAAGCTGGGTTAAGCTAGGTTGACTCAGAGAATCAAGGCTGACAAAGAGAGTCCCAGGAAGCTAGCTTCAGATACTTTATCTATTTAGGATTTGATAATGTATAAACATTCCAAGAGGCAAACGTCATGTAAGGCAAAAGGCATGTACAGAGTTATCTGAACCTGAAGGCCATAGCACCTTCTTGAGATTGTCAGGAGGGCAGACCCCTTCCCATGGCCTTTAATTAACTTTGGAAGACTGAATTGTCTAAGAAGGCATTTGAAGGTGGCCATATGGCCATATTTTACTACATGTTGGCTTTCTGGATTTCCTGTTTGCATTGGTTATGTTGCTGTTTGATTTGATGTTTTAATGTTTTTGTGAGCTACTAAGTTAGGTTAGAAGTCTGTTAAACAAATATACAGAAGGAGCTGGAGGGAATGCTTCTAACAAAGCCCTGCAATGTGTAGCATTACAGAGGCAGTCTACAAGTTACAGATTTTTGGCATGGAAGAGAATTGCTCCTTTCCTTTAAAGAGAAGAAAATAAATACTGAAGTATTCACAGGTTGAAGCCTGCACCAGTAAGCAAAGAAACCTGTTGCCTAAAAGTTCTGTGGTTAATTTCTGCTTATACATACATAAAACAAACAGTTTGGCGCAAAATGTAAACTGGCTAGAATTTTGTTAGCTTCTGTTTTCAAACCTTAGTTAACAGGATTAGAAGAGTTCTTGTTTTGGAAATTGTACATTCTTAAAAATCAATCACTAAATGTATGTTTTCTATTTGGCAGGATGTTTGATGTTGGAGGCCAACGATCAGAACGGAAGAAATGGATTCATTGTTTTGAGGGAGTTACAGCCATAATTTTTTGTGTGGCACTTAGTGATTATGACTTGGTCCTTGCTGAAGATGAGGAAATGGCAAGTAAACCAGTTTTGAAAGCAAAACGTCTCTGCCATTGCTAACTATAATTATAAAACCACAAACTTTATCTGCAGTCCATTATTTTTTGGGAAGTTGTCCTCCTAGTTCATAATAGTGTAGACCTAAGCCGAGTTGCACTGTTTTAAGCCCATTGACTTCAATGGGTTTAGTAGGGGCTAATTTTCCTTAAAAGGTAAAGGTTTCCCTTGCTCGAAAGCTAGTTGAATCCAACTCTAGGGGGTGATGCTCATCTCCGTTTCCAAGCTGAAGAGCCAGCGCTGTCCAAAGACGTTTCTGTGGTCATGTGGCCAGTATCACTAAATGCCAAGGCACACGGAACGCTGTTAGCTTCCCACTGAAGCTGTACCTATTTATCTACTTGCAATTTCTTGCTTTCAAACTGCTAAATTTGCAGGAGCTGGGGCCGGAGATGGGAGCTCACTCCGTCACATGGCACTAGGGTCTCAAACTCCCGAACAACAGACCTGGTTTGCAACTTCAGCAGCTTCTGAGCCACCGCAGCCTTAGGATAGTACTATTAGGCTGCGGTCACACACACACTAAATAATCCACTTTCAGTGCACTTTTGAATTGGATTTTGCCAGTTCACACAGTAAAAATTCAGTTGGAAAGTGCATTGAAAGTGGATTATTTAGTGTGTCTGATCGCACACACTAAAAGGACATAACCAGTAGAAGGAATTCCTTACTTTTCCTCTCCTTTACATACTGATCTACAATATTTCATAAGTTCCATTACTCTTTCACTTGCAACCAAAACTCATCCATTCAAAGTTAAGCAGTTTGAAATTTTCAGTTTGAGAGTTATGTACATGATTAACAGTGCAATCCTGTGCAGAGTTCGTCCTCTCGAAAAATGAAATCAGTGGTCTTCAACTGGGATAATTCTGCATAGGATTAATGTCTTCTGCTGAATCAGTGTCTAAAATATAAAATCTCCCAAATAAAAATTGATTTTTTTTATCCATCTGACCATTTGGTTTCTGCCTGAAAGTGTTTAGCCATGGGGAGAAAATTCTGTGCCTTGACTTTCATAAAATAGTTTGGATTTCCTGTTTGTTGGTATGCAAAAGCAGAAGCAAGGACTATGTGATATATGGTAATTTCTTTCCATTGCAGAATAGGATGCATGAGAGCATGAAATTGTTTGACAGCATCTGCAACAATAAGTGGTTTACAGACACATCTATTATCCTCTTCTTAAATAAGAAAGATCTCTTTGAAGAAAAAATCAAAAGGAGTCCTCTTACAATTTGTTACCCAGAATATGCAGGTACTTAATTTTTTAAGCAGAAAAAATCTTGAGTGTACTCATCTATCACTTGTGATACTCTAATATTTGGTTTAGTGAGGTATTATCTACAGTCTGTATAATATGTTAATGAACATAGTTTGATTTGTGTTTATTTTACCAACTGGTGATGTGAGTTTTGATGTTTATTCATGAGAGGTCAGAAGTCACAGGCAGGTTTGCAACTGTACCAATGTTTCCAGAGAGGAACTGTGCTAAAGAACTTTGGTGGAGTAGAGGATTACCCTTGAAGATCAGCAAGAGGTGTTCCTTGAAAGACAGCTTGTCCAGTGTAGTCTTCCCTTTCACTGGAGTGCTGGTGTATTATAGGGAACAATTCTTCCACCAGGAACTGCTTTCAACAACAACTGAACTGTGGTAAGGCCTTCTATGCCATCACCAATAGCCTGCGATATACTGGATACTGACTCTGGCCATACTCTCTTGTCCCCATTCCGCCATGGCTTACTGGAATCACTATGTAATGTTATACCACCACCAGCACTTTACTTGTTATGTACATGAGTTCATTATGTCTATTATCCGTGTTTTAATGTATTTTAACTTTTTAATGTAAGCCGCCCTGAGCCTGCCTGGCAGGGAGGGTGGGATATAAATTTAATTAAATAAATAAAATAAATTGAGGAAGCCCAAGATGCTTGACCAGTAGTGATGTAAAGGCCCAGAAAGCAAAAAAAAAAAAAAAAAAACCCTGGAAAATTCAGAAAAAAGATTTTTCCCCAAGGTATTTTATTCATTTTTTTTCCAACAGAAAAGCTGGACGTTTTAGGGAGTAGTGGAGAAAAAAAAAGCTTCCTATGAAATATTTTGTCTTTTAGAATGAGTGAAATGCCTTTAAAGACAAGATGGGTATGCTGTATATGTCTATAGCTCTTAAATGCAAGATGCATTTCTGTACCTAGAAAGATGCATTTCTGTACCTAGATGCATTTCTGTACCTAGAAAGAGGGCAGCAGGCCTTTTATGGCTTCTGTGCCTGTTATGACTTGAGTCTTCTCTTGTGGGTGGCCTTTTCACTAGGGATGCCCAGGTGGGGGTGGGGATCCCCCAATTTCACGGGCTACTGCCTACTGCCAGATGGTGGGGAAAAGCCCCACCCCCCGAGAGCAACAACCGGCAGCTTAAAAGGGCATTCAAGAGTGATACCTTCAGCACTTTTCCAATCATCCCCCTTTCTGCTGGCCACTTGGAGTTCAGATGGGTGGGGCACCAGTCCCCAGTGTGATGATGTCACCTCTGTGAGACATCATCGCATTGGGGGTGTCCCCTCCTCCAGGAACACCCCCCAAAGTCCCCCACTGGTGATGGCAACCCTATTTTTCACCCCTCCTTCAAACCACAATTGATACACTTCGAACCACTATTGATACACATACCCTCAGGTTGGGTATAAAATAATTTATTGCGCTTCTTTGCTGCAGAGACATAAAGATCAGAAGGAGGTAGGGCAGAAACTGCATCGACACCTCAGAGGATAGCCTCATTGAGCACTGAACTCTCTCTAACCAGTAGCTACAGAATTAAGAACTGCAGCAAGCTGTGTGTGTGTGTGTGTGTGTGTGTGTGTGTGTGTGTGTATATATATATATATACACACATATATATATATATATATATTTAAGTACCCATAGGTACACTTTTATTAATTTTTTTAATCTACAACAAACAAATCTACACACTACAAACAGATACTCTACTACACATAACATATATACCAAGAGTACAGTTACATTATATGCTTATATGCAATTACTTAATAAAGACTCTATATCAAATACTTTCCATTCTTCTATCTTCTGTGTTCTCAAGTCCATTGCGCTATTCTTGCCTAGTCTTCTATTACATTTGCATTATACCAATCATAAAACGTTTTCCATGTTTTTTGAAATGTCCACTCTTTACTTAATCTCATTTCTAGAGTCAGTTTATCATTTTCTGCTGTTTCAAAAAGTTTATTCACAAACTCCTGTTTCGTTGGTATCACCATGGTTTTCCAATATTTGGCATATAAGATTCTTGCAGCTGTCATCAGATATTATTATTGACCATTTGTTTGACCCTTTTTTCTAACCAAATAATATATTGTATGTTATTTAACACAAATCTTGTGTTTTTCTGTTTAAGTTTTTCCCCCCAACATTTCAGATAGCAAAAATTAAGGCATATGGGCTAAGGTAGCATAGGGTGTATCAGCCTGTGGTTTTTTCTTAAGCATTGGATATATTTGCAGTTTTATTTATAGAAAACTATGGCCACGGTCACACGGGCCGGAAAATGTGGCGGGGAAGCGTGGCTGTTTGCCCCGGGGCAAAATAACGCGCGATTGCGTGATCAGACGTCCCGTGGAGGTCCCGTGGTTAGGGGGGAGGTGCCGATCACAGGACAATCCTGCAGTGCGGCAAAGAAGTGGGGCTGCGGGGCAATATGTGCAGATAGGCACGTTCCCTTTCGCTGCCTGCCTCAGAACACGCAGTCGATTGCGGGGGGCCGTCTGTCACTCACAAAATCCCAGGATGCAACTGTGTCTGAGAGGAGGGCTTCTGCAATGAGGATGAGACAGCAGCTGGAACCGCAGCATGAACGTGTTCCGCGACACATTCAGCAATCCTCTTCGCTCCGCCCACCTAGCCATCCACGTCCATTTCCACCCACAGGCCTCCTATCAGTATGCGAAGAGCACCCAGCTCTGAACGCAACATGGACGCAGGCAATGCAGCCTGACTATTGGTCGAGGTTTTTTGTAGGTAGAAGAATGATATAAAAAGACATTGTACTGTGTAATTTGTTGTAGATCTTTAATATTTCTATTGAGCATATGGCTAGTAAACTTGATGCCACCATAGATAAGAGTAAAAATAAATCCAGCTATGATTTGGTATAAATGACATCCACTAAAGTCTTCAGTTCTGAATTATTGTTGATATTCTGTATGCAACTGTACAACTTTGCTTTACAGTCGACAAAAGAAAGCTCACAAGGATTTAAGTCATTTTGAACTCTTTGTGCATTCTTCATGCTGATTGTACCCCATTAGGATCTGCTATTAAGATGATTTGTTATTATGTCTTACCATCAGTTTATAACTTGACACACTAGCACTTTTATGATCAGTTTTTAGAAATTCATTGTTGTAACGGTATTAAATGTTATATAAGCTGCCCTGAGCCTGCCTTGGTGGGGAGGGTGGGGTATAAATCGAATAAATAAATAGATAAATAAATAAATATTGCCTCTTTTTTGGCCTATTTCAAAACACAGAGAATCTAAGTACATTAGAAAAAAGTTATATAAGGAGTTATTCATCACAGTTTTCTCCCTGTCAGTACATTTATATTTCATAATGTTAAAAGACAGTTTTTAAACCAAGTTCCTAAACCCATGTGATTCTGGCTGCCTCACACACACCTGTCATAGGAGAGTTGAAAGCATACCCCTCAACTATTGCAGTATTCCTTAATGAGTATCTGATGTTCCTGGAGCTAAACAAACCTTCAAATCCTGAGAGGTGGAAGAGAATGTAATCTTTCCTCAGTTTCAGCTTTGATGTATTCACTTTGATGCTTAATTATTTTAGAACTGAAGTCTTGTATATTTATCTTTTCTCAGGATCAAATACATATGAAGAGGCAGCAGCATATATCCAATGTCAATTTGAGGACTTGAACAAGAGAAAGGATACAAAGGAAATTTATACTCATTTCACATGTGCCACAGATACAAAAAATGTGCAGTTTGTCTTTGACGCTGTCACTGATGTCATCATAAAGAATAACCTGAAAGACTGTGGATTATTCTAAAAATTTACATGAAATTGTTTTCTTTTTTCACCCTTTTTCCTTTTTTTTCATTAACCAAATGAGAAAGCAAACCTTTTTTAAAAGGCCATGAATACACTTGTGTTTTTTGTATTTATGCGTTCTAATCCTGGTCTTGAGTTAGTTTGAAGAATCGGTTCATGAATTTACTGGCTTACCATACAATATTTAATAGTTTATTTATGTTTGTTTGTATAGGTTTACATAATATTTGACAACAATCAAACCATTTGATTGTCTGTTTACTTGTGACAGTATCTGTTTATTGAACAGAATATTTTAATAACTTGATGCATCCTTTAGGGTTTCCATGTTTTAAGAACTGCTTGTAATTGGGACTCAAATCCTTTGCCTTTTTCTTTGCCAATATGCATGTTGCCTTATTCATGCCCTTAAATTTTATTTATAAAATAAAAGATCCTTTACACCGGCTCAGGATTAAATGGGAAATGACCCAACCATTTCCCCATAATTAGTTTTGTTCAAACTTATTTTAAAGAAAAATCTTTATGTATCATGCTTATGCAACATCTTGTAGCTGTTTTGTTAGCTTATAAGCATCTTTGACGAGAGACTTGCCAAAAGGAAAGGGCTTAGCATTGAAACCAAGGAGGATGTTTCAAACTTCTTGCAGTGGCACATCTGCAGGATTTCTTGGCTTTTTCTCAGGATATTGGCCACCACCTTCTAGTACTTGTTCCACAAAATGTTAATGCCACCTTTTAAAATATAGGGAGTTCATTACTCAGTAGGCACAATGCCAGTTATAATTTAAATAAACTCACAAATTTGGGCTTGCCACACTATTCATAAGTGTTAACATCATGTTAACACAGTTGGCAAGGATCCAGAAAGGCCCATGAGCATGTACAGCGCACATGGGGATAGGTGGTTGTCTTCTCCCCCCCCCCTCTTTCTGGCAGCTCCTCATGTGTGCCTGCTGCTTGAAGGGGGAAGCTGAAAAGTCCTGGTGCGTTCATAGGACACCATACCACACACACACAAACACACACCATTTTAGATTCTACTGAGGTTTTCTTGGTAGCAGTTGCTGCTTTGTCTCTCCTGAAAAGGCAAACCACCTTCTGAAAGTGGCTTTTCTCTTAAGGAAGGAAAGCAGCTGCTGGATAAATAAAACCTGCTTGAATATCCTGTGGCCGATTGATGTGTAAAATACTACTTTGAATTATAGCCATATTGTTTATTGCCTTATAGGTAATGCCAGTAAAGAGTTTTTAATGCATATAAACATGAAATGATGAGGGGGGTTGTAAATAAGTTTTAGTGTGGTGTCCTTCTGTCAGCTAAAAGGTGAACATCCCCGATTTTGAGGAATTGCTTTGTGTTGATATGTTGGAAGGCTTCCTACATGACGTCTTTTATCAGTATTTCCGAGCCACACCATATGTTACTTTTTCCACGTGTTTCCCACAGCTGCAGGGAAACACTTCTGAACAAAAAAAGAGCACAATCAGGCTCAGTGAAGCATATTGGGGTGAGGAGGGGCTCCTGCTTCCCCCATCAGCAGTTTTTTATGTGAGATATTTTGAGGATTTTGCTGTTCCACATGGAATATCTGCACGTGGAGCAGAAAAATGGGTGAAATAAGTCTCCCCAGTGAAGTTTTTGTGTGAGAAGCTGCTGGGGGAGGGCAGTTCCAAGCCTCTTTGCCCTCTTTTTTTTTTTTTAAAAAAAGAAGCTATTGCCCACAATGGCTGTGCGGCACACATGAAAAAAGTAACATATAGTTTGGCGCACACTCCTTTTTCCACAACAAGGGGAAATACCTCTGAAACAACCTTAAATTTTACAGTGTTTAGTCCTTGTATAACAAAGTGATCTAATTTTTTTAAAATCTTTGTCTGAATTTTCAAATTGCCATTAAATAATTTTCTTGTCTGTCTGTGGGATGAGTATTTTAAATAATAATTATTATTAGTTCAGTTTCCATCCTGCCCTTCCTCCAAGGATCACGGGGCAATGTTCATGCATACATTTACTGCAACAAGTCATATTAACAGTGGAATTTCGGCAAGTCTAAACAGACTCTGTAATAAGTATTAGCAACATAAAATGGTTTGTGAATTTGGGAAGATTCAAGCATTGTGCAGCATAGTGTCATTAAAGTATTTGGTGGTGTTGTATCTTAAGGTTAGATTTTGTAAGTTACTGGGGGGGGGGTTAAAACCAAGAAAATTAAACTACAGAAAGCTTTCAATTTAAGTTATTTGTGCCTTGCCTAAAAAAAATATTTTTTTCATTAAACTCAACTGGTGGAAAACCTCCTGTAACCGTAAATGAAGCTGGGAAGAAAAATAAATTTTGAAGTCAATTCAGTTGTTTGTGTGAAAATGCAAATACCTCTTGGTGGTAAACAATGGCTGTATTGAGTTCTAGAACTGTCATTTATAAATATCAATTTTAACTTTCCTCAAATCAAATGTAAGTTTCACCAAGATATCAATATTTTCTAATATTGCAAAGAAAAGTTATTAAAAATTATCTTTTTCCAGCCCGCAAACATATTGAAAATATTGTCATTTTCCCTAGATACACCCCAAATAGTAATAGAGAAATAAATGCTGCATGCAAAAGCAGTCAGTGGTAACAGAATGTCAAATGCAGCCAGGTACTTTGGCATGAGAGCTTGTAGCATGAATGTTATCTGTAGTTTCTTTTCCTAGCTTGCTTTCCTATGGATCTGTAATTTCAGAATGTATATGGATTCGATATTTGCAGCTTTATGACTTCAGATGTAATGATGTTACTGGTGATCTAGCCCCGCACTCCAGAAGATATGTCAGTAGGCAAGCAATAAGAGAGGCTGACAATGAGAATCCTTTGTGGGGTATGGATTAACGGCAGTTGGATGCAAAAGCAGATTAGTGAATTCATTTAGAGCTGAGCAGAAAGATGTTGTCACAAAATCTTTTGTCCCCTTTGAGTGATTTTTTTAGGGTTGTGAGAAAATAAGAGTGAAAACATTCACTTATACAGTCAGGCCTAGAGACTAAGGGTGTGCATTTGGCTTTGCCAAATGGAATAAATACCCAAAAAATACCTCATTGGTATTTTTCGGGTACGTATTCAGGCAAATCAGATTATCTAATCTGATTTTTCTAACGATAAGGTGCTACCAAATAAAAGCCGATCTTATTCCCCTAGCTAAGGCAGCATCTATGTTGAATATCAGATCCCGAGTTTGGAACCCATCCAGAGGGAAGCCCTGGGGGTCAACAGCTATTGGGTAATGGCAGAAAAGCCTGTGATAGCTGGCAACCCAAGAGGTATCTTTCTAGAGCTGGATAACACACTCCTTAGAAAGGAGATTAGAAAGAGGATTCTTAAACTTTCTTCAGTAATTAATTAAGGCAGTGTGGGCACAAGCCCTAATGGAAGGCAAGCCAGATTCAGCTTGCATCAGAGCAGCTGGAGTAACCTGAGGCAGGATCAAAATTCTCTTTAGGAAGGAGTTTTGTATTATGTTCAGGCTGGATATCATATTGTCATCCCAACCCCATACACGTGTTGGGTAAGGACTTTACTCTGGAACAATTTCAAATCAGGGTCTATCAGGAAGCCACCCTTTGAGTAATAGAAATTAAGAATAGGCCCAGTTGATCTTACCACTGAGGACTTCGTTATCGCCAGATGAGTCTTCATGGAGAGATTTTCAGAAAATATTACCCCAAAGTATGTAAAACTGGAGCACTGATTTATTGGGATGTTGTCTGTGTACCCCCGGAACACCGGTTTCCAAAAACCATCACCTCAGTCCTAAGAGTGATAGATGCATAGATCTACAAAAGCCCCTCATGCATTTTAGAGTGAGATGTTATAAGATCAGGTAATGGTCAATTGTACTTTGCCCTTTTCTAAAGCCCACTTGCTCTGGGCAGACAATTTGGTTGGAGGCTTCCCAGTCCTCCGACTTACCAAAGAGATATTTGCTGTACACTCTGGAGACTATATCTAGCAGGCTAATTAGGTGGTAATTGTTGAGAACCCGTTTATACCCATTTTTATATATTGGGACCATGATGCTGTGTTTCCATCCTAAGGGGAGGACCATTGTTGCGTCGATCTGGGGGGGAATAGCTTGGCCAAAATTGGGGCCCACCAGTCAGGGAAGTATTTGAATAGTTCTGTGGGGATCATGTCCTCCCCTGGGCCCTTCTCAGTAGAAAAGGAGATCAAACCTTTAACCTCAGAAGTTGATACAGGAGACCACTGGGGCAAGACAGATCAATGGAGGGAAAGGTACACAGAAGCTCTATTAGGAAGAATGGAAGGGATCCCAAGTATCTGACTGCGCTGTGCATGCCAGTCCTTACCTGGGATCTGAGCCTCCAACAGGGTGGAAGTTTTGCCCAAGCCCATAGAGAACAGCTCCCAAAACCAGGATTCCTTCCTCTCTAGGACAGCCTGGCCCAGCTCTTGCCATTGTAATTTAGCAAAGAGCATGCTTCATTTGCTTTAGGAGCTTCTTATAAGCTGACCTAAGAGATATAAGGACAGTAGAGAGGACTCCATTTTCATGATTGTGCACCTGTTGTGTGCAATGAATAAGCTCTTTCCTAGTTGCTCTACACTCCTGGTCAAACTAGCCTGCAGAAGGATGGGGTTTGGATTTTAGAGGTCTGTCACTAGAGAGGAAGGATCTAAACTGGTGGAACTATTTCCTCAAAGCCTTTCTCCAACACTGATGTTGTGCAATGCCATATCCACTAATAAGTCTCTGTAACGTTGCCAAATTACTATGCAATACAAAAAGTGGAGTCTACTGGCAGCTGAGGGCTTAGGGGTCTTTTGGCACTACTGCTTGGTGGGAACATCAACAGAGGAGTTATGCCTGTGGTGCTGCAACCATGTTAAGAGCACAGATGGCAGGGCGCTATTTTTGTTAGTTTACAGCATTACACTAATGAGATAATCTAGTTTTGAAAGTGTTAAATTCAACTGGTCAAAAATGATCCCCGCTGTTCTAGCCATCAGGCAAGAGAGCTCTGCTGTTACAATGACCACCTCCTTCCCTGCTCTTCCTGCTCCTAAGGAGGCTGACCCACTCCCTGACCCATATGCTATGGTGTTAACTGAAGGTGCCTTAGTTTGGGGAGTCAGGACAGAAAACTGATTAGAGGTGGGCACATTAATTCAGGGGAATTAGGACATGCAAAGAAGTCCTCAATTTTGCTCTGTTTGGAGGCTGGGGTGTGTTAAGTCTAGCCATACTCTGGAACGTTTTAAAGCCCTCGTCCTTCTTCCTCTTCACTAAACATGCACAGACAAACGGGGGACTAGCAGACAAACCAGGTACCCAAGAACTAAGCATGGGCAGCTGCAGTTGAGGAAGCCCTGCCTTGTGACAGCTGCTTTTGTAAGTGCCACACACCCCCTTAAGAAAAAGACAGTTTAGTAGCCAAGTGCAGCAAATAGCCCAGAAAGGTTTTCTGAGAGCTCAGGAGCAAGCAGACAAACCAGGTGCCAAAGAGGTAGGCACATGTACCTGCAATTGAGAAACCCCTGTGTTGTGAGGCTGCTTTTTATAAGTGCCATCCCCCACCATAGAAAAAGACAGTTTAGCAGCCAAGTGCAGCAGATAGACCAGAAAAGTGCAGCAGGCAGACCATAGAGTTTTCCTTCGGATGACCGTGGCCCCGCCCCCAGCGTGCCCGGTGTGGACACATCACTTCCAGGTGATGTGCACGTCGGGGTGGGCTCCCCCCAGGGCCCGATCCGCCATTGGCGGGGAGCGGGCCTCTGGGGCGGGGGTTTCCCCGCCTCCAGGGGGGACGTGGCAAGCCTAGCATATGCTCTCAGCTTGAGGGATTTTATTATATCTACCCCCAACAACTGCTGATGGCGATACTGCTGCCTTGCAAGAGAAAAGGCTCTTTGATTAGCATTTTCCAGGCTATATAAGGGGCCAGTTGAAGAAGGTAGCATCTTTGAGGGGCAACATTGTAATTTGGTGCTTTGGAAATGTTGGATTGGTGTTCTATGGCCCCTGCCACATGGCAGGGAAAACACCCGGCAAAGTGCGGCTAAAGAGAGCCGCATCAAAAAAGATATGCGCGGGCGGGATCCCACGGATCCCATGCACCGCGCGCCGTTGCTCCCCGGCACGATCACATGCCAGGGAGGAAGAGTCGGAGGCAAGGGGGAGGCTGCCGAACTGCACATGCTCAAGCATGCGCAGTTCGGCCGGAGGCCGGGATGTGCCGCCGCAAGGACGCGCGGCCGATCCCATGGCCGGTTTGAGGCACTCTACTTCGCAAGAACCACCCAGGTAGGTGGTTCTTTTTAGTGCGGGTTTTCGCTCGGAAGAGACAGATCGGGGACGGGCAGGCAACGATTCCCGGATGTTGCCGTGGGATCGCACCCGTTTGATCCGCCCCCGTTCTGTCTCGCTCCTGGACCAAAACCCCTCGTATGAACGGGGCCTATGTCTTCCACTCTCTGCCTGAGGAGCTGGCTAGCTGTATCATGACCCAGATGAAGAACTGAATCAGGGGAAAACCCAAGCTGAGCTAACTTGGTTTGAACTGCTTTGAGCCAGCTTGATTGAAAATTGTCCTGCAGAATTAGCAATGCAAGGTTGCTAGAGTTTTTATTTATCTTAACCCAAAGGTATAGTGAAGAGAGAATTATTTTGGCAGTTATTTTCACCATCCCTGTTTCTAATCGAATTGTGGAGCTTGAGACAGCGTTAAGGACCCATAATATTGCCCTTAGAAATTTAGACTGAATCCTTTCTAAAGGCAAAAATTGAGACTCAGAAGGACCTAAAAAGGTCCCATACAGTAATTGTGGTATAATCTTAAGTGTAAAAAGTTTAAGGGCAGCTGGAACAAAGTCCCCCCCCCCCAGACCTAAAAAACTTTACTTAAAGCTGTCTTTTCTCCTTTGTCCGCTGCATAATTATTATGAGCAATCCTAGTGCCAGAGGCTTGTACCACCATCCCCCGATATCTAAAGGAAGAGACTTGTGACAAACATTGTCCATTCATTAACTAGCATCTCACTTTAGGGGACTTATTAAAGGACATTACCTTGGTTTTCTCATACTTAATTACAAGCTGCAGTTCATTACAATATATAGCGAAGCTACAGAGAGCTCTTTTTAGCCCCACTGGGGTTCTTGAGAGAAAAATGACATCATCCACATAGAGCAGCACTGAAATATGTTTATGAGCAAATTTAGGAGGATGATGTCTGCTTACATTAAACAACTTTACCACATCATTTATATAGAAAATGAAGAGTAGAGGGGCAAAGAGACATCCCTGTCTAACCTCCTTCCAAGTGGTAATGGGTTCTGTGAGCTGTCCTTGCTTATTATATTTAACTCTTTGGGAGGTAAGCGGATATAAGGCTCGAATTAAAAAGAGGAGTCTTTTATCAGTTGAAGATGACTCCAATTTGTCCCACAGCTTGACCCTAGAAATAGAGTCAAAAGCGGCCATAAGATCCACAAAGGCCGCATATAAGGAGGAGTTCCCTTTGTTACTATGCTTTTTGATAAGATGCCGAAGGACTAGACAATGGTCTAATGTGGATCTACCCTCCATAAAGGCAGCTTGTTCTGGTGACATGATATCAGTCCAGAGGGTTCCAAGCAATGACCTTAGTAGTACCTTTGGAGGGCAGGTTTAAGTGCAGAATGAGGGCTTCAGCAAAGTGGGTGCTCAGTCCAGTAAAGCTCAGTACATAAACAGTGCTGCCCCAACAGCCTCAACTCCCAGCTTTCGAGAGTCAAAATTCCCCTGCTACTGGATTCAAACCTACTGTTACACCCATTAAGTTACTCTGGGTTAGCTGGAACATGTAAATGGGGACAGAATGACTAATCAAAAGAGGAGGGGATGATGCTGGAGCAGCAGATCAGACTAGAAAGCATGTTTGCTATGTAAGTGTTTTTCTCAGCACACATTTTGTGCACAAACATACAAACATTGTTTGTAGAAAAGCATCCATCTTTTATGAGCTATGGACTAAGCCCCAAACCACACTGACCCCGATAGCCCATCTGATCTCAGAAACTAAGCGGGGTCAGCCCTGGTCAGTATTTGGATGGGAGGCCACCAAGGAATAACAGGTTTGCTACTCAGAGGGAGGCAATTACAAGCCACCTTTGAACATTTTTTGCCTTGAAACCCCTTACAGGGTCACCATAAGTTGAAAGTGATCTGATGACCCAAAAAAAAGAAAGAAAGAAGAAGAAGCACCAGATCACAGATATGCTAATCACAGTTTTAAAATGACAAATACCACATTTCCCCCCACCAGGTTTCAACTAGTGTACTTATGGGGAAGGGAGTTTCTTTTTCTTTCACTTTTTTAGATATAGCCTTTGATTCCTCTTCTCTTTTTAGAAGGCAAGAGCTGCTTGCGGCAGGCTTCATGTGACCACACCCCTGGGACAAGTGAGACCTCTCGCTTTCTAATTCCTTGTTTCTACTAGCAAATCTCCCTGAGGGAGGCGTAGGTGGATCACTCTGGTTGAATACACTGAACATTTCCTTCAGCTGGACTTCAAAGAGGTTTCTTTCCAACAGAAGCAACTGTTCATGCAGTAATTTTCAAGCCTCTCTTCCAGTTCCACAGTACCATGTGACCTTAGGGCATGGCTACAAATTACAGTTTCCTTACTAAATAGTAATTAGCATTCCATATAAGTGAATGCATCTAAATTTTGCACTCTGTCACTACAATTATGCAAGGTTTGCTTTAGGCTGAACAATGGCTCCTGTACACCAATATTTTGATACTCTATTAAATCAACAGTATGGTATGAATGGGTTCTTAACTATGTCATAAATACAGACATTGTTATTAGGTTTGGAATAAAACATATTTAAATAATTTGTTCAAAAGAAGTAACGGGAATGTGGGGCAAGGAACCCACCTCTTCTGGGCAAGGTATTCCTCCATGATGGCTGATTTTATTTATTTAATTTTTTACCTCATCTTTCTCCCAATAAGGATTTAAGGTGGCACAGAAAAAGGCTAAAATTAATAAGTAAAAATAACATAAAAACACAAGCATCGGGATGCAATCAGCTAGCCAGCAAAATCAGTTTATGAACATTTTCCAGTGTCTTCAAGGGGCCCTTGAGAAATATTCTACGTTGCAGAATTCATTAAAAGCCAGAAAGGTGGGAGCTTCTCTGACAAAATCAGGCTATTCCACAGTGATGGGGAAGCCACTTAAAGAAACCAAGATGGGGTGACGGCAGACTGAACCATGGGGAAGAGGGTGTTGGAGTGAGTGACTCAGCATGCCTAGACACTGGGGGGTGCTACATCACTCTAAGTGTGTATAGGTGCTATCTCCTTCAATGGGATGCCTCTCTTTGTCTTAACTTGTGAGCTGCCCTCTGACCCCTTCTTCACATGGCCTTTCATGGAGACACATGGACTCTCTTATAGATACAATGCCCTCATACACCCACACAGAAGATGCCAGACAAGCTGGCCATTTGTGATAGGGAAAGTACTCTTTAAATGAGGCTTCCTTCTTGTCTTTTGACTGCAACCTGAATGTGAACTGGAGCTCTTAAATCTACTGGATCTACTTCAGTTTACCTTTTTTGTGATATACTTCTTGGGATATTTATTTACTGCACTCAGTATCACGCTTCTATGACTGGGCAAATTCTGCTAAATTAACCAAATATCCCAATAGGTTATGGTGCCCAGAGTGAATTTTAAAGTTTAAAAGGAATTGTTCTTATTTGTCTGTTTTTATCTTGCTTGAGCAATTACAAGGCTTCACCATCTGCCGGCAAGAATAGAAGATGCTGGGAATTTGCTTAACAGCTGGTCCCAAGCTCTGGGTGCAGAAATAACCCCCCCCCTTTTGCATTGCTAACGTGGAACAACGATGTGCAATCCTAGAGATGCTTAGAGGAGATAATTTCAATGCATGGCTTTTTAGAACTGAGCATCAGCTCAAGAAGAAAAAAGCTGATTTTTCATTAACTGCTCTACAGCCTTTGGGTTCTGAAAATGAGATTACAAGATGGGAAAATATAGACAGTAAGGTGCAAAATTGGATTATTAGTACATTGGCTAATTCCCAGAAGAAACTGCAAGACACTGCAAAAGAAATGATTGAAGCCTTAAGAAAGGTCCATGGAGATCAAGACCAGGCTAGCAAGATTCTTTGTTTAGAGAACGTTTCTCAATTAAGCTACAAGAAAGTGGAAATGCAGAGACCCATATAGAAATGTTACTAAATCTAATTGATAAGCTTGCAACTACTGGTGAAGTGCTAGATGAGGATTTACAAATCAGACTGTTTCTAAGTTGCCTACCTAAATCTTTTCCTGCATTCATTTCAAAATTAAACGGGAAAGACTCTAAGTTGGAGGATGTTTAGGGGCTAATAAGAGGTGAGTACCATAAACAAAAGGGCTATTGTGAGCAGCACAAAAGCAAGAATGACTCCAGTTACATCATCATCATCACCATCATTATTATTCTTATTACATTTATATCCCACCCTATCCCACGAGTGGGTTCAGGGAGGCTTACAACACAAGATCATGGTCTAAGAGGCCAGGTCAAGGGGGGCAGGAACAAAACCAATTAACCACAGAAAGCCCAACCCCAAAGACAAAAGAAAGGTCCCTCACTGCATTAATTTCAACAAGCCAGTTCATTTCCAGAGGGAGTGTTTGCTCAATAAAAATTCAAATACCAGCAACAGTAAGCAAACTCTCACTCAAACACAGAGACAGAAGGATTTCTACCAAGGAAAGCAACTTAACTATTGCTTATCTCATGAGGCACAAACAAATGATAATCACAAGCCTTGGCTAATTGATAGTTGTGCTTCCATCCATATGACATCAGATATTAATTTGTTTGATGAACTGGACACAAATGGTTCAGGAGAAGGGTGCTTAGCCAATGGAAATCAAGTAGACATACAAGGGAAAGGAAAAGTTACACTAAATTGCCAAATAAGTGATAATGGAACTGAAATTACTGCAGATGATGTTTTTATACATTCCTGATTTAAAGGCAAATTTGCTTAGCATGCCCATGTCACAGAAAAAGGATTTGCCATACACTTTGAGAGTACTGACTCACGTCAAGGTGAGCTATATTCCACAGGTGCTCTCAGAAATGGAGTCTTTGAGCCAGACTGCCAGGAACCAAACACCTGTACAGCCAAGACAGCTGCTGACCTGAAATCCCTGGAACTCTGGCACAGGAGATTTGCTCATCATTACTCAGAAGCCATGTTTAAACTACAAAGGACTTGGTAACAGGTATCAATATAAGCAAGTGTGCCAATGATAATCAATTGTATGCAATTTGTATAAAGGGAAAGGCAACTCAGCCTTTTATTCCCAAACAAAGTCAGAGATGCTCTAAGCAACCACTTGAGCTAAATCACACTGACTTATGTGAACCTATAAAACCAGCATCAACCAGAAATAATGCTTATCTGTTATCTTTCATGATGATTTTTCAAGATATAACGTGTGTTATTGCTGAAGAAAAAATTGCAAATAGGGATGGGCACAAACTGCAAAGGGAATATGAGGAGCATATAGCAAAAAATGTAAAGACCAACAATAAAACTTTCTTCAAATACATTAGAAGCAAGAAACCAGCCAGGGAGGCAGTGGGGCCCTTGGATGACCAAGGGGTAAAAGGAGTACTGAAGGATGATAGGGAAATGGCTGAGAAGCTAAATGCATTTTTTGCCTCTGTCTTCACTGTGGAAGATGAGAAGTTCTTGCCCACTCCAGAACTGCTGATTTCAGGAGGGGTGTTGAAAGACCTGAGTCAGATTGAGGTGACGAGAGAGGAGGTCCTAAAACTGATAGACAACTTAAAAACTGATAAATCACCAGGCCCGAATGGCATACATCCGAGAGTTCTGAAAGAACTCAAATGTGAACTTCTGGATCTCCTTACAAAAATATGTAATCTTTCCTTAAAATCTGCCTCCATTCCTGAGGACTGGAAGGTAGCTAATGTCACTCCCATATTTAAAAAGGGTTCCAGAGGAGATCCGGGAAATTACAGGCCAGTCAGTCTGACGTCGATACCGGGTAAATTGGTGGAAACCATTATTAAGGAAAGAATTAGTAGGCACATAGATGAACAAAACCTATTGAGGCAGACTCAACATGGGTTCTGTAAGGGAAGATCTTGTCTCACAAACCTGTTAATGTTCTTTGAGGGGGTGAACAAACATGTGGACAAGGGGGATCCAATAGATATTATTTACCTTGACTTCCAGAAAGCTTTTGATAAAGTTCCTCATCAAAGGCTCCTAAGTAAGCTCAAAAATCATGGGATAGAAGGACAAGTTCTTTTATGGATCAAAAACTGGCTAGTTCATAGAAAACAGAGAGTGAGTGTAGGTGGGCAATTTTCTCAGTGGAGGGTGGTAAGCAGTGGGGTACCGCAGGGATCAGTACTTGGTCCACTGCTTTTTAACTTGTTCATTAATGATTTGGAGATGGGAGTAAGCAGTGAAGTGGCTAAATTTGCGGATGATACAAAGTTGTTCAGGGTGGTGAAAACCAGTGAGGATTGTGAGGCACTCCAAGGGGATCTGTCAAGGATGGGCGAGTGGGCGTCAACATGGCAAATGGGGTTCAATGTGGCCAAGTGCAAGGTGATGCACATTGGAGCCAAAAATCCTAAATATAAATACACATTGATGGGGTCTGAACTGGCAGAGACTGATCAAGAGAGAGATCTTGGAGTTGTAGTAGATAACTCACTGAAGATGTCGAGACAGTGTGTGACTGCAATAAAGAAGGCCAATGCTATGCTGGGGATTATTAGGAAGGGTATTGAAAACAGATCAGCCAATATCATAATGCCGCTATATAAATCAATGGTGCGACCTCATTTGGAATACTGTGTGCAGTTCTGGTCACCACACCTTAAAAAGGATATTATATATTATAGTGCAGAAAAGGGCAACTCGAATGTTAAAAGGGTTAGAACACTTTCCCTATGAGGAAAGGTTAAAGTGCTTAGGGCTCTTTAGCTTGGAGAAACGACGACTGAGGGGTGACATGATCGAGGTTTATAAGATTATGCATGGGATAGAGCAGGTAGAGAAAGAGGTACTTTTCTCCTTTTCCGACAATATAAAAACTCGTGGGCACTCAATGAAATCGCTGAGCGGTCGGGTTAGAATGGATAAAAGGAAGTACTTCTTCACCCAAAGAGTGATTAACACTTGGAATTCACTGCCACAGGAAGTGGTGGCGGCTACAAGCATGGACGGCTTCAAAAGGGAATTAGATAAGCATATGGAGCAGAGGTCCATCAGTGGCTATTAGCCACAAAGTATAGATAGGGGCTCTGGGGCAAGTGATGCTCTGTCTTCTTGGTGCTTGGGGGGGCAATATTGGGAGGGCTTTTAATGTCTTGGCCCCGCTGGTGGACCTCCTGATGGCACCTGGTATTTTTGGCCACTGTGTGACAGAGTGTTGGACTGGATGGGCCTTTGGCCTTATCCAACATTGGCGTCTCTTATGTTCTTATGTTCTTAAGTTCAGGAGCCCCAGAAAAGCCTGTAGCTCCGACTTGGACTGTGGTGGCGGTGTGTGTGTGATGGCTTTCACCTTGTCCACGGTGGGGTGGATGCCGGAGGCGTCAACTGTGAAGCCCAGGAACTCGACGCGTGGGATCCCCAGTAGGCACTTCTCTTGCTTGACCTTGAGCCCGGCCATGTCGAAATGATGCAGCACAGCCCGCAGACCGTCAGCGAAAGAAGAGTTGTCCGGGGCGGCGATCAGCACGTCGTCTAAAAATGGCTGAAGCACCGGGACCAGATGGTATTCCGGCGGAATTCTTTAAAGTGTTTGAAGAGCAACTGATACATCCATTGAAGAATGTGATTCAGAGTGTAGAGGAGCTAGGGAAAGTACCAGCAACATGGAGCCAGGCAGCTATAACACTAATACCAAAAACGGAAGCAGAAAGGAACCAGATAAAAAACTACAGACCCATATCACTTTTGAATATAGATTACAAAATATTCGCGACTATCTTGGCTACTAGATTGAAAAGAGTCCTGGTACAAACAATTCACCAAGACCAAACAGGGTTTCTACCTAAAAGATCAATGAAAAGTAATATAAGAACGGTCATTAATGTGTTAGAGTATTATGAATTTCAGCCAGGGAGACAATTGGCGCTAATGTGCCTAGATGCAGAAAAAGCCTTCGACAATCTATCATGGTCTTTCCTTATACAAAAACTAGAGATAGCGGATTGTGGCGATAAATTCAGAACGATGATCAAAGCAATATACGAAAAACAACACGCCCAGATAATAATAAATGGGGACCTAACACGAAGTATTGAAATTCAAAAAGGCTCAAGACAAGGCTGCCCTCTATCACCCCTATTGTTTATTTTCGCGTTGGAGACACTTAATGACTTAATAAGACACAATGAAAACATACAAGGTCTGAAAATTAAAGGCCAGGAATACAAACTGTTGGCCTTTGCTGATGATTTACTATTCATACTAGAAAACCCAAAGGTCTCTAGTCAAGAATTATTGAAAGTACTTCAAGAATATGGGAAAGTGACAGGCCTGAAAATAAATTACAACAAAACCAAAATGTTAACAAAAAATTGCGACAGAGCTACCAAGCAACAACTACAAGAGATTACCTCTATAGAAATAGTCAAAAAGATAAAATATTTAGGTATAACAATGACAAATAGAAACAGTACTCTAATTGAAGAAAACTATTCCAAACTGTTAGACGAAATAAGAAAAGACTTGAACAAGTGGAAAGATTTGCACCTCTCCCTATCAGGGAAAGTTGCAATGATCAAAATGAACATCTTGCCGAGATTCTTATTTTTGGCTCAGAATATCCCGGTCTTGAAAAAGAACCAGTTTCTGGAAGAGCTAGAAAAGATAACAAAAAAATTTATTTGGAGCGCCAAAAGAGCAAGAATTAAAGTAAAGCTATTACAAGAAAGTAAGGATAAAGGAGGTCTGGCCCTACCAAATTGGAAAATATACTACCAAGCGGCTTGCCTAGGTTGGATAAAGGAATGGATCAAGCTGGAGGATACAAGGTGTCTAACCCTAGAAGGATCAGATCTTGTAATGGGCTGGCATGCGTATATTTGGTACGGGAAGGATAAAACCCACCTACATTTTAAGAACCATATTCTAAGGGCGGCCCTCTTAAATACATGGAATAAAATAAAAATAAAATTCTACACCAAAATACCAAATGGGGTATCTCCCTTGGAAGCTTTTATAAGACCAGCCTTCCTTACTAGATATAACAAAGAAACATATGAAAAACTATTAGATGAGACAAACCACTTAAAATCAGAAGAGAAATGATCATTACAACTCAACTTGAAACTATCAGGGTGGGAAAAGATCCAGCTAAAATCTAGATTTCAAAAAAGACTTGAAAAGGGGTTTCTATGCAGACAAAAACGAGCTAGATAAAATCTGGCTCTCATCAAACGACAAAATGATCCAGAAAATGTATAAACTATTGCTAGAAGATCATTTGTCAGAAGAAACAGCAAGTCACAACCTAGTGGTATGAAAGAAAGAACTAGGCCATGAAATATCAAAAGAATCTAGGTCAAAGATTTGGAAATCTGTAAAATATATGAGAGCAACGAGTTATAGAGAAAATGTATTTAAGATGTACCATAGATGGTACTGGTCTCCAGAAAGATTGGCCAAATGTTATCCAAACTGCTCAAATGTTTGCTGGAAATGTAAACTAAACGTCACATGTGGTGGCGGTGTGTAAAAGTTCAGATGTACTGGAAATCTATACAGAAAATAATAGAGGAAGCTCTGAAAGTGAAACTAGACCTGGTGCCTGATATATTTTTACTCAATATTATGCCGGAAATGCTATCTTTTAATGAAAAATATGTAACCGCGTATATAATAACAGCAGCAAGAATACTTTGGGCCAAATATTGGAAACTAGACAGTACACCCAGATCAGATGAAGTAATAAGTAAACTGTTGGAAGTAGCGGAAATAGATAAATTAAACCTGTATCTACAAGGGAAAAACTATGAAGACTTTTTAGATAGATGGGTAAAAGGTAAAGGTAAAGGTTCCCTTGCTCGAAAGCCAGTCGAATCCGACTCTAGGGTTGCGGTGCTCATCTCCGTTTCAAAGCCGAAGAGCCAGCGCTGTCCGAAGACGTTTCCGTGGTCATGTGGCCGGCATGACTAAACACCAAGGTGCACGGAACGCTGTTACCTTCCCACCGAAGTGGTACCTATTTATCTACTTGCAATTTCTTGCTTTCGAACTGCTAGGTTGGCAGGAGCTGGAACTAGAGACGGGAGCTCACCCCGTCTTGCAGCACCCGGGTCTTGAACTGCTGAACTATTGACCTTCCACAGCCTGCAGTTCAGCGTCTTAACCACTTGAGCCACCGCAGCTCCAGATAGATGGGTAGGATTGTATAAATGGTTGGAAAAAAAGAGTGGACTCTGAAAATATATGTAATACTGTAAAAGGAATATGTGTATGTAAAACAGCAAAATAAAACTATAAAAAAAAACCCGGCTGAACTCCGGGGATACCTTTCAGGAGCGAATCTATAAAAGATTGAAAAATTCCCGGTGCAACCAAGACACCGAACAGGAGGCGGTGCACCTTGAAAGCCCCCTTGTGCGTTGTGATAGTTTGAGCCTCAGCCATGGCAGCATCAACTGGCAATTGCTGATACGCCTGGGCCAAGTCCAACTTGCCGAAGACCCGGACCCCTGCTAAAGCAGCCAACACATGGCTCACTACCGGCAATGAATAAGTGTGTGCCTGCAGAGCTTTATTAAGCATGCATTTGTAGTCTGCACAAATGCGCACATCCCCGTTCGGTTTCACCGGGGTGACTATAGGGATTTCCCACCGTGCAGACACGACTGGTTCCAGAACCCCTTGTTCCACCAGGCAATCCAGCTCAGCCTCAATCTTAGGCTTCATTGCAAGTGGCAGTAGCCTGGCCTTAATGCGGAGAGGGCGGACAGCAGGGTTAAGGTCCAGTGAAATAGGGGGCCCAGAAAACCACCCCAGGGTGCCATCAAAAACTCGGGGAAATTCAGCACACACAGTGCCAAAATCCTGAGACCGGACCTGGTTGACCCCATTCAATGACAGTCCCAAAGGCTCGAACCAGGAGAGGCCCAGCAGACTGGAGAGTCACCCATTCACCACCACCAGCAGGTCTAAGGGGCCGTTAATGTCTTGGAACTGCACCTGGAACTTGCCCCAGCCTATTGAAGTCCCGTAAAGTCCCGTAAAGTGAAACCCTGTGGCTTTTGCAGAGCGGGGCCCCCTGGGGACACAGCGTGCGGAGCGTATCCGCGGAGATAATGGAGAACGATGACCCTGTATCTATCTCCATGCTGCAGGGGGACCCTTCTATGAGAACAGTAACGTGCACTTTGTTGGGGCTATCGGGGGGCAAGTTACATACCAGGTGCTGCTGGTGGTGGACCGAGAGAGTGTGGAGGTCGATGTGCTGGTCCGTCGAGTTCTGGTGTGCAGGGGTTTTCAGGCGCTGTCCCTTGGAGCGGCAGACCCTAGAGATGTGCCCCAATTTGTTGCACGTTCTGCAGATGGCATTCCAGAAGCGGCACAACAAGCGTTCGTGGTCCTCCTCACAGCTGGCACACAGAGCTGAGGTAGCTGAAGACACCTTGCCCAAGTTGGAGGATGACTGATGTGGGCGCTGAGACGACCGATGGCGGATATGTAGCACCTCGTCTGAGGTGTCAGAGCCTACAGCAGCTTGTGTGCAGTGGACCGCCTTGGTGCAGCGGTCTTGGTGGGACTTCTCATAAGCGGTGGCCTCCCGGATCACCTTATCGAGATCCAGGTCGTCCTGGCTGACCAGTCTCCTCTGTAGTTTAGGCTCCCGTAGTCCCACGTGGAACTGGTTTAGGAGAGCTTCAGCCAGGTCAGAAAAGGAACACCTGGTGGTGGCCCGATGCAGAGCCACCAGGAAATCGGAGACAGTCTCGTCGGGGCCCTGGACTTTCACAAAAAAGTCCATGCGCTCCACAAACTTAGTGGGTTTGGGAGCCAGGTGGTCAGTCAGCGCCTTGACCAAAGAGTTGTAAGACTCATTTTTGGTCAGCCGGGGTGCTATTAAGTCCTTAAGCAGGAGATGGGTCTCCATCCCACAGTGGTGGAGAAGGTACGCCTTCTTCATACCTGGTTCCGTTACATTGTGGATTGTGAAGTGGCTCTCGAGGGTCTCCAGCCAGGTTTCCCACTGCGAGGGTTGGGAGATACCGAAGGCAGGGAGACTCTCTGTTGTGGCAGCCATCTTACGGTTCCACGTGGAAGCAAATGGCAGGAACTGCAGGAACAGCGTAAACTAGCAAGCGTAGAGAAGGAGCAGTGCTGCCCTCGTGGTCAGTGGTGCGATGCTCGTAGCTGGGAGCAGTGTGATGAGCGACGCTTTCGAAGATGCACACAATGCCGGCGACGTGTGGCGATTTTGGTGCGGAGAGTCAAGGTGATGCCCCGGAACATGGTCTCTGTTCAAGAGGAGATGAATCCCACCTTTGTCGCCAGTGAAAAGTACCAGATGGTCGAGTGATTTCAGCTTTGCATACTTTATTAGCACAGAACAAGACAACTTTAGCCGGCTTGCAGGCCGGCTTATATCCCCCGTGAATCCACCACCCAGAACACCCCCCCACTTCCCAATAGGTCATAACTGGTGGCCGAGAGTCCCACAGGCTCTCGGCCCAGAGCCTAGCCCTCTGATTGGTGTGGGCTAGGATCCGCATCGTCCTTTGTTTATCGGAGCGAAGCTCGATGCTTGCGCTTGACCGTGTGGCGCCCAAGCCGACCATGCGGTCAGAACATGATACATTACAGTTGGGCTGTCTCATTTGGGGCAAATTGAAAGCTGTCTTGAAGGTATAACTAGAATATTTAAAACAAAATATCTTCAAGGAGTAATAAGATTTCTTGAAAATGTCTGAGGATGGTTTTGATTTCCAGTGGCATCTAGTTATTGGCATACACTGTCTCCTTAGTTGGGAGCTAGAGAGAAACTGATGGTAAAAGTATAGCCAGTGAAGGATGCAGAAGTTTGAGTTTTGCAGGTAGCCAAGAGATCTCCCATGCTATTCTGCCTACTTTTGGGGACCTGGGTTTTTATTGAAGGTCTAATGTCATCTGTCTGGATGTTTGCTTGTCTCCATATACATATTTGTAAAAATAAAACAAAGCTTTTAAAAAACGCTCTCCGCATGAGGAAATTGATCCTGGTGACTAGGGATGGGCATGAACTGAACTACAAAGCAAAATTTGTAACTAATTTTTCCCTGTTTTTGGACTTCCACAAAAAAGTTTAAAACAATTTGTTTAGGCAACTGGTGGGGTTTCTGCTGGCTCCAGAAAACAGGGACTCCAGCAGAAAACTGCAAAAACAGTTGAGCAACTTGGGCTCCCTGCTGCTCAGCTGTTTCAGGCTTTCTGGTGTGGTCCCTTTAAAGTTTAAATGGCACTGAACTGCTCAGCTGTTTAAAGGGCATTCTTTGGCAGTGAGCAGCTGAGAGGCACATAGCAAACTGGTAGAGCCATTATCTCCATGGATTCATACCCCTTTAAATAGCTGAGAGGGGGCTTTCTTTGGCAGCTAGTCCCTGGGGCTCATTGCCAAAGAAAGCCCCTTTAAACAGCTGAGCCAGGGGGAGCAAACTGCTCAGCTCTGGCTGGTTCTGCTGTTTAAAGAGGCTTTCTTGGGTTCAGCTCCAAGCCATTTAAACCAAACAGCTCAGTGGTGCCCCACCACTCAGCTGTTTGGTTTAAATGGTTGAATGCTATTTAAACTACTGCTTTCAGCTCCCCATGGAAAGCAGCAGGAAGCAGAAAGCATGGTTATGAACCCATACAAACTGATTCAGTTCATGAAACCAACCTTCCAGTTCATATAGGTTTGTGGTTTGGTTTGTGGTTCAGCCACGAACCATGAACTGAACCACAAAAATGTGATTCGTTCCCTTCCCTACTAGTAATTACTCAAGAATTTCTAGAAGAAAGTTGCACTAAATTGAGTTTGACTGGAGATAACTGTACCATTGCCAGGGATCGGCTTTGAATAAATCCTAGTTTGCAAAGCCTTTTCCCGACTCCAATCTAGCAAGATTTCTGCTGTTCACCTGTGATTGACCTGCCTGGAAATGCTAATCGTTAACCTCAGTTTCTTCTGTAAATACCCTTCCAAAAGCATTAACTCAATGAATTGAAGTTTGCGGGTCCATTGCACAAGTTCTGGCACTGTAGGCCCTTTAGAAGCATGCTTTGTCATAAAAAGCAGTTAGATCAGCAAGTGAAGAAAAATGAGAGCTGAGCCTAGTCTGCAGGTAGAGAATGTCTGCTGGTAAAGATGTTCAAGGTAGCTTCCAAAAACAGAACATCATTTTTCCTGCCCAGCTGTATGGACACAGACTGAAAGAATTGATGATTATGGAATGCCACAGGAAACTCTCTCTTTGGTCAACTCACAGGGAATCTGCAGTGATGTCAAAGCCATTAAATGTCTGGAAGAGGACCTGAGAACACCACTATTTATTTTCTTTGCTACAATCATGCACAAAAATAGAAACTGATGAGGAACTAGATGGCTGTTTGTTCAGGTGCATTTAGCAGACTCCAGAGGAATTTGCAAAGGCATAGATAAAAGAGGGACCATTGTAGATGTCTCACAAGAGATCTTCAAAGACACTTATCCTGGTTGAGCTAAGAGGAGCCTTTAGCAGGCTTTCAGTTTGTCATCACTATGGAGATTTCAAAAGTCGGCAGTTCATGAGCAAGGAGAGCAGACTGGTAGGAACATCACTGCTACTAGCAACATCTTTTGTAGTTATGCTTTTGTTTGCTCTTCCTGTCTCAGGTACATCACTTGGGCATGGCCAAGGAGCCCTAGCCAAAGAGCTCTTGTTCTTCGATTCTTTGCTTTTAGTTCATGCCCTGCGCCCTTGGACAACTGCCCCTTGGATTCCAGCCTGGCACCAAGGTATAGTTTGTTCTCCCTTTTAAAATTTATCTGTTTATTTATAGCCTGCCTTTCTTAGTGAGATTCATGGCAGATTACAAAATATAGGAAACAATTCAATCAGACAGTACAAGACTACCAGTAACAATGCAACAGGACTTGGATTACAGAAATTAGAAAATAAGGCAAACAAAAAACCCTCTAAAGCATGACATACCATAAATAATATAGAAAATGGAGTACAAAGGCACAAGACAGTGCAGTAAAAGCAAGATGATACACACAATAAACAACAGCAATAGACTACAGTCCTATTCCCTTATCAAAGTGCCCTCCTGGACTATTCCGTCATACTGCAGTTCTGATCCATTTATAAAAATGCCCTCCTGAATATTTCATTTTCAATGACAAAAGTGTGGGAGCTTCCCTGGCCTCCTCAAGCAGGTGGTTCTACAAGGTGGGAACCACTACAGAGAATGCACATGTATGGGCAGTTGCTAATCTTGCCCATTTGCAGGGTGGCACCTTCAGAAGGCTTTGCTTGGATGATCAAAGCCATTATGGTGGGACATAGTAATATAAATGGTAACAGCCCAAGACAACTAATAAACCAGAGAACAGGCTGACACTCAGTGCTTGGGATGAAATGAAATGCAATTTCTTCTAATGTATTAACAATATTATTTTATAATAGCTAATCACATCCACATTGTTACATCTTTTTTCTTCTATAGCTACAGAAAAAAGAAGTGGGTTGACGAAACTCCCCAGAGTTGGCTTTCGTTTCATTCACAACTTCATCCGAACACACTGAAGCACCTTACAAAATGACATAAAAAGATTATGCAATGCAATACAATGCAATACAATTATACATATCTTAAAGCTATTTTTATATAACTATTTCTATCCAATAATAAATTATGAGGCAATGTACCGTGGTAGTTTCTCTTGAAAACCTACTGTTCATAGTGCCTTCCAATGATATTCCATGCCATAATTTTAAATACTAAAGTGCATCTATAAAGACATACATATAGTCACTCCACTGTTGCAATATTCATTTATACAAAAAGCATTTTACAAACTGTTTAAAATTTACAACTCACCCTAATCCATTTTACTGGAGAATCTTCTCCCGGGCATAAACAAATTAATTTGCCTTAACAGGTGTTCACATTGGACTGCTTATATCCTATATTCCCACTTAGTACTTAAAGAAAATCTTACAAATTATACAGTAACTTTTTAACAATTATACCTTTCATCTATATTGACAATAAATAATCAAAACCACTAGTCTGCTTGTTTATTGCATCTTTAATAATATAACTGGCTAAAAGCCTTATTAAAATCTTCAAGTAATATTAAAAACTCCTGAGTCACTGTGCTTACAAATTAAACTGACCAAACCAAGCCAAAAGATCCCTGTAGACTTACATTTCAAAACCATGCTGCTAATTAAAGGGAACGCTCTCCAGGATGCACTACTTCTTGAAGGAAATGCTCCTACACATCTTAACTGGGCTCTAAATAATGCCACTTGATAATTTTATATCTGCAAGATCATATAGTACTACATATCAACGCTCTTCTCTATTTAGAAAAAGGCTAAACTACTGTAAATGTCTGTGTCAAACCCTATGCAGCTGAGGGTCCTTTAGATTCACATTCCAAAGCAACGCTGCTAATTAGAGGGAAAACTTTCCAGGACGCACTAACAAAAGCAGAAAGGGCCCGGGTAGGGGAGGCCAGTCGCCGGGTCGATGGGGGGTGGGGCCAGGTGAGTGGAGAGAAGGTAGGTGCCTCCCCTCCCTCCCCGGGCCAATCGCCAGGCAGCGGGGTGGCCAGAGGGAGAGGCCTGGGGATACGTGACCCGGACCACTCGCCGTCCTCACCCCGTGCACCTGTCAGCATGGGGTATGGACATATGGCTACAGGGGATATGTTATTCCCTCCTCTCTTGGCTACAGCTGTAGAGGCATTGGCAGAGCAGGACCAAGTGGTTTGTCCTGCTCTCATGGCGGTGACAGCATGGGGCCGGATCCGTTTGGTGGAAATCGGCCTGCGTGCCACCCCTGTAAGGGTCTTGGCATGATGGCTGAAGAGAGCAGGCAAGCGCAAGGACTAACAGCGATGACCCTCACTGGCAGGTGGCAGGGGAGTTCACACAGGGGCAAGCGTCCAGGTAAACCCCAGCAACCTGCCATCCCACAGTCTCTACCCATGCCAGCTGGCTGGGTAACGGATATCTCGGCTGGCAGAAGGGTCAGCCGATGGGTCAGATATGGTGGACCCATGCTATGCCAATGCCTATAACAGCTGTAATCAATAAAGTTGTGGCCAATTTTATCCACCTAATTTCCAAAGAAACTGTGTTTGAGTGGTCATTTTGAATGGGGCAGTATAAGGCTGGTCAAGCCGCTCCATCCCGAATATGACCTGGAACCGCAATTTAATTAGGTATTGAAAGGCTAAACTGCTACACATGTCAACACTAAGCCTTATTTGGCAAAAGATCCTCTAGAAACTCACACCTTTTTTTAAAAAAATCACACTTTTTTTTTAAAAAAACTAATTTTTCCAGGAAGGGGAAAGGGGGGGGGGGAGGAGACTAACTTATACTATCCTGCACCTAAATCTACTTCTATCTAACCTATGAGACCCACCAAATTGGTCTCCAACTCTTGTTGCTGAATCTGGGGCAAGGAAATTGCTGAAAAATAAGATCTATACAGTGCAATCATGACTGGAAGCCAAGCCCGTTAAAGGGACACTGCTATTTAATTTTTACAGGGCAGGAACACAAGTCATCCTAAATAAGTTCTACTGTTCACCTTTCTATGAGATGGGCATACCTCTACCATTTTATAAAAAAGGGGATAGGTCTAAGGAAACATTTAGTCAATGTGGTTGGCAGGCGTTCAACCGAAAAATCCAGAACGCCTCCCTCTTTAATAGCATATTTTTCAAATTTATTCGACTGAATTTGACAGGATGCACAACCTCTAAAACTACTATCCTAAATTCATCTGCGCTATGCCCTGCATCAAATGCTGAACTACTGGAGCTTCTGCACAATTATGTTTTATGCGCGATTTGTGTTCCAAGACACGCGTTCTTAATGTTCTAGTGGATTCTGCCACGTATTTTTTGCCACATACACACTCCAGGAGATACAAAATGCCCTTTGTTCCACAAGTTGCTACGAAATCAATATCCTTTTGAAAACCTATCTCAGGAAATTTCAATGTCTTTACTTCCCAAATAAATTTACAAGCAGCACATCTTTGGCACTTAAATACTCCCTTGGGAGTATTATCTGCAGTCATCAGTCTAGGCAAATCTGCTCTTACTAAACAATCTTTAACATTGGTTGTTCTTTTAAATCCTATAAATGGTTTTTCTTTACATTGGGGGACATCCCCAAGGATGTGCCAGTGCTTCCAAATAATATTACGTGTGGATTTTGCCCAATTAGTTTTAATAGCTTTAACATATGTATAATTGTATTGCACTGCATAATCTTTTTATGTCATTTTGTAAGGTGCTTCAGTGCGTTCGGATGAAGTTGTGAACGAAATGAAAGCCAACTCCGGGGAGTTTCGTCAACCCACTTCTTTTTTCTGTAGCTATAGAAGAAAAAAGATGTAGCAATGTGGATGTGTTATTAGCTATTATAAAATAACATTGTTAATACATTAGAAGAAATTGCATTTCATTTCATCCCAAGCGCTAAGTGTCAGCCTGTTCTCTGGTTTATTATGGTGGAACGCAGCAGAAGAGAGCATCCTACAGATATGTGGGATTAAGGCCTTGTGATTCAAGATGGCTTGCAATAATAGCTAAAAACATTTTCAGTTAAAACCAAAAAATTAAATAACAAACCCCAAATTTCCCCTTCTCCCCCTTAAAAGATGCCTGCTATTCAAACACCCTCAAAAGCCCTGGCAAACAGGCAGGCCTTGCAGCATCTCCTGAAGAGCTCCTCATCTCTTCAGGTAGCCTATTCCACAGAACCAGAGCCATGATGGGAAAGGCCTGGGGTCTGGGTGATGCCAGGCAGTAAAACTTAAATGGAGGAATAGCCAACAGATGGGTGCCTGATGACTGTAGCTGGCGTAAAGGGACATAAGGAAGAAGATGGTTCTCCAGATTGTGACACTTTCTGTAGAACCTCAGCAGCTGTGGCTCTGAGTAATGCTGCTAACCTGAGGCTGAGAAATTCCTGGAAATTTAAGGGGTGGAGCCTGCCGTGCTCCACCCTCCAAAGCAGCCATTTTCTCCAGTGGCACTGATCACTGCAGTGTGAATAACCGTTGTAATTCCAGGGAGTCTCTAAGCCCCACTAGAAGTTGGCAACTAGGGATGTGCAAAATAATAATACTGAACACAGAAAATATCAATAATCCCAAATCCCAATATCGGTGTGATAATTGGGATTCAGGAAATAATCAAGATTCCCGAATTCATTTGGCTCCATTATAGCTTATGGGGACCGTACCCATAGAGTATAATGGAGAAGGGATTTAAACTTTAAATGCTTGCTGAGTTCACTCATGGCACAACTTGGCAAGTGAACTCAGAAGGCATTGCCTTCTAGCCACACCTTAATAAAAGCAGGTTATTATTGGCTTTTATTCAGATGCGGCTACTTTGGTAGCTGAGTACAGATCTCTAATCTGTATTCTGCTGAATAAGTACCCCCCAAAATACTGATAAGGTATTTTTCGGGTATTTATTCAGCTTGGTATATACCGAGTGCACACCTCTGTTGGCAACCCAATCTCTGAGAGGTGCTGTTTCTTAATATGTTTTAAATTTTACTGAGGTAGTCATTTTTGCAAACCTATGGACTCTAGTAGTGGCTTAATGTGCACAAAACACTCAGAGATTGGGGGCATTTGTTCTTTTCTGGAGAACTGGTGGAGAGGAGGGAAATGCTTAAATATTCCCCTGGCTCCAGCCCACCCTTTCCCCTCTGTAAGGCCCTGGGGTGTTTCTTCTACAACTGCGCCGATGACTGTTCTTCAAGAGGCAGGCTGGGAAGATGGTTGTTGGAAAAGAATTTGTGTAAAATTGCTAAATGAAGGAATAGGTTGAATTTCCTCCTCCCACCAATAGGCATCTGCAAAATGTTTCTTGACCCATATTAGTGTTACAGGAAAACATGGGGTCAGGAATCCTGTGTTCGTCTAATACTGTGTAGTTCTAGCCCCAAAACCTGCTTCAAATATTCAGCATTTATTTAAAGAAGTGTTTGAAGTCTTGTGGCCTCCTGCCCCACTCCACAGGTGTAGTCAGTTCTGAGTTTGTCTCCTAAATGAGAAGAAAAAGGGAATCAGAAAAGGTCAGATATTTTTCATAGAGAGTAGTTGCACTGAGCAGTTTTGGTTTTGCATCTTTGGTTTGGAACTTGGTTAGAATCTCCAAATTGGGTTTACATTGCATCTTATTTCAGATCTAACGAATAGCAAGGTTAAAGTTATATTTGTGTCTGTGCATATGTATCTATATTTTACGTGGGTGTGACGGAGCAATATTTGGTGACTGATGGGGCGGGGATAATTTTATTTCTACAGTAAAACTATTTATATAAAGAGATTGTAGAAAGTCTTAGAGTTTTAAAATATTCAGCCTCAGATGTCAAACGTAATGGAAAAAGTGAAGTCACTTTAAAAAGCAGAAGCCATCGTCTTGTGGAGAAGGCTTTGAAAAGGAAACTCAGAGGGCAAGTGTCAATCCTGCATTTACCGAAGGCATCCGACATCTGCTGAATATTATTAAATCCTTCTTCTCCTCATCTCTGGGAGTGGGAGAGATTTAAGTTCAATCCAATATACCAGTCGTAATAGCAAATTGAAAACAAAGATTTGCTATGCTTTGGCAGGGAATTAAAGCACTGGAAGTGGACCTATGAAATTTCAGATGCTGTAATGGATTCAGTTTAGTGGTCCCTGTGCGTACAGAGGCAACCCTCCCAGTAGGCAGTGCTAGGGTGCCAAAGTGTGTGTGTGCCAGAGACTCCAAAAGGGAAGCCCCACCGCATCCCTGCCCCATTGTTGCTGTCTGAGGCCACCAGGCCACCCAGTGCCTCAGGGTATGCCTGGATCAGCGGAGGAGGATATGCCCACGCTGGTAGGAATGTGGGGGGGGGGGACATCAAGGCCAGCTAGCCTATAGCACCAAAAGTCTTTGAGCTTTTCCTGTAGATAACAGAGATGCCTGGTTAGTGGAGGCCAGGAGTCTCAGTTATTTGGATAGAAAGAGTCAGACCCATGGTTCAGTGTTTGTGTTTCATAGCTCGTATTTCATAGAGTACAACAAAGCTTTTGGCTTTGTGGATAATGCAAAGTTATGGGTGGCTTTAAAAGAAGCAGGTGTGCCACAACATCTGATTGTTTTGATGCACAACCTATATTCTGGACAAGAGGCTACTGTTAGGACAGAATATGGAGAAACAGAATAATTTCCAGTTGGCAAAGGAGTCAGACAAGGTTGTATTTTATCTCCCTGTCTGTTCAGTCTTTATGCAGAACATATCATAAGGAAAACTGGGTTTGATTTAGATGAAGGTGGAATCAAACCTGGTGGAAGGAGCATCAACAATTTGAGATCTGCAGATGACACCAAATTACTGGCAGAAAATAGTGAAGACTTGAAATGACTATTGGTGAAGGTTAAAGCAGAAAGTGCCAAAGCAGGATTACAGCTGAACTTCAAGAAGACAAAAATAGTGACTACTGAGGAATTACACAACTTTAAGGTTGACAATGAAGACATCGAAATTGTTCAAGATTTTCTATCCCTTGGTTCCATCATCAACCCAAAGGGAGGCTGCAATCAAGAAATCAGAAGGAGACTGAGATTGGGGAGGGCAGCCATGAAGGAACTTGAAAAGGTTCTTTAGTGTAAAGCTGTGTCACCAGCAACCAAGATCAAGAAATGCATGTCACACCTCGGGTCGCTCCCGAGGGCGTCTCGCCCACCCGCGGTGGAGGAGGGAATCCGCGCAAGCGGAGACCCGAACGAGCACCTCAGGAAGAGAGGAGCTCGGATCCGGGGCGCTTTAGGGCACACTAGGGGGGAGTCTCTCTTTCAGCCGAGAGGTCGGAGACTGAGGCTCCCGCCATGCCCTGCCCCAACGGACCTTGCTGCGTGAGCGACCCCGTTCCACGGGGTTTAGTGGAGCCACCAGACGGCACCGAGTGATAAAGCGACCATCCAGAAAAAAAGGAAAAAGAAAAGATCGGCTTAACTGTGAGTTGTCAAAATGCAGAGAAAAAGAACTAAAAACGTTCCCCCCCCCAGCGAAAAAGGCGAGGAGGTTAACCCTCTAACTGTACAAGCGAAAAAAAGAAAAGGGGGGGGATGGACTGAGCGGATAGTGATGTTTTCCTTTGATGTATTTGAAACAAAGCGAGAAAAAAATTTGTCTCTCTGGAGCACACTTTAAGAACTTTCTAAAAGTAAATAAAAAAGAAAAGATGTCGGAGCTTATATAAGTCAACAGTTGCGAGGAGGACCCAACAGAGAGTTTGGGAGCGGATATAAAAGCGAAAATGAAATTAATACCATTCTCAAAGCGGGGATCCTCCAGAAATGGCATGAAAGGAAGAGGATTTATAGTGCGTGAACTGAGAGTGTTAACAGCAACCCGAAGGACGACCGAACAAGCCGGAAGGAGAAGATAACAGAGGAAGCTCCTCCACGTCAGCGACAGTAAAAGTACCCAGCACGCAAAGAAGCGGTTCTGAATGCGCCCAGAACAGACTTTTTTTATTAACAGAAATTCAAAGGAACATTACTAACATTATAACAGAGAATTACATGTGACCGGACTAAGAAAAGAAGTTTGACAACACACAGAAGAAGCTCAAGAAGTTTAATTGGACATTACTAACAGTTTAATTTACCAGTTTATATATCACTCAGCTTTCTCTTTCTCCCACTGTCTACCCTTCCCATTTTTTCTTTTAAGCAAAATACCTCCCCGTTTTAGGGGAGCCAATAAAATCTTTATTAAAAAAAAAGAAAAGAAATGCATGCCACAGAATTTCCCATTACTATGTATCGGTGTGAGTCAGCTGGATATTAAATAAAGCTGATAGGAAGAATCAGAGCCAAGTCCAGAGAAGAAAGCACATCAGAGCTAGGTCCTGCTGCTGGGGATAAATTGTTAGGACTGAGCAATTCAGTCAATTCCAGCTAACTGTAGCTCTGTTCACAAGCTGCAGTGAACACACATATGCCCTGCATGTACATGTGTACATCTGTTTGTAAGATTGTTGTAAACTGGGTCTATCTTATAATGACTACTCAGAACAGAGATCAGACACAGCCTTTAGTAGGAACCAAGTTTAATATTGCTTTAACCCTACCTCCAACAATCTGCTCTGCAGGAGATTAACCCTTACATTACCACATCCACACACCCCCAGTCTATCAATAAGTTGAACAACTTGAACAAACAGAATGAACACTAACTAGAGATATGGGATACATTGACTGAACTCAGTGGTCAACAGGCTTATTCTACCCAGGCTTCCATGGCCATTATTATCTAGCAGAGGTATTGAACTCATTTGTTAAAAGGGCTGTATCTGACATAAATGTCACTTTGTGGTACTAGGCCATAATGTGCCATAAAATGTAGTGCCAGATATCAGAGATATAAACTTTATAAAGGACACAGGAAAACCCAGTTACTCAAAAACTCAAAATACAAACATTCCTACAAAATCCAAACCCACACCCTGCTATCCTGCAGGAGTCATAAACTGCCCTCCCCTGCCATTAGGAATCTAGCCCTATTTTTCCCAGCAAGGAAAGGGAACATTTCCCAAACCCATTTCTGATCCATGCTAAAAGAGGAGTTATGTCTAGGGAACAACAAGGAGAATCCCATAAATGCTGTTTAGGGAAGGGAAGGGTGGGGTAGTGAAAAGAACAAAGAATGGCAAGGGAAACAACTAAGGGAAACTGTCATGAAGTGTCATGAAGTGAGTTATTAAACTATTCAAGGAAGGGTTGAAAAACACTCAGTTTCATTTTTTGCCTCAAAATGTTCCAGAATCCTGTCAATGTCAAGCCCGGCCCAATAAAAAAGATGTAACAGAGAGACAGACTGAGTCCTCCACCTCTTCAATATTGTTATGATCTTGGGGTGCAGATTTCTTCCTGTCTGCCAGTCCCTCTATGGTGCATTGATTAAGAGGTCCTACTAAAGCTAATAGCTTTTGAGTAGAGTTCTTTGCATTATCTAGAGTGGAGGCAGCATATACTTACTCATTTTGTAATTCTTTTACAGAGGTAAATTTAGGTGTAGACATTTGAGCAGGAATCAATTTGTCCCCCATACCCAGTGATGGAACTAAATCTGGAGATTGGGATGCTGCAGATGTACTTCTTGACAGAAGTGGGGGAACTTTCACACCTGCAAATACTCTTCAAGCAAAAATGGCAAAGGAAGCAAGGTATCTTTCCATTTTTAGCAGTATCAAAGGTATTGTTGAGGAGGTAAAAGTCAAGAGCAATCTAAACCCTCAGAATTTATTTATTTATTAGATTTCTACCCCACCCTTCCCGCCGTAGCAGATTCAGGGCAGCTTACACAAACACTAGACAGCTAAAACAGAACTAAGTAAAATCGTGACAATATAAATCTAAAACATTACAAAGTTCTAGTGCTAAAAACAGTTCATATACAGCGGCAGGCATTATTTAGTAGAAATTATCAGGGAGTCTCTCAAACTTTACAAGGTCAATTAAATGAAACTCAGTTTACGCCTGTAAAATTGGCACATATATACACAAATACTTCACCACTGTGTTGGAAGCGATGCGGTCAGAAAGCATCATACATACATGCATGGTGGGATTGTCCGTTTGTTGCTCAGTATTGGAAATATATTATCCAAAATATCCAAGCTCTAACAGGTTACAACTTACCATATGACCCGGCATTGATTTTGCTCCACCTTTGGCCTGCAGATGGTGTACCTGAAATTAAGAAAAAACTAATTAATGTTCTGTTAATAGCTGCTAAAGTGCTATTAGCAAGCAAATGGAAAGCAGACTCCACTCCAACGATGCAACAATGGATGGGATTTTTTCTTACAGGAGAAAATCTCGTTCTGGACAAGTAACAAAGATGCTGAACATCAGCTGCTTAACCCTATGGATAAATGGTATCCCGTATTAGAGAAAATGAACATAGACAAACTTGACTGGGAACAAATAAGGAAACCAAAATATGAAGGGCTATTGTTTGACTGACGGACTAATCTATTGGTAACAGGGGTAGACAGTAGGCCACATCCACTAAGCTAATTATGAATGGGCTGAAGAATAAGTGACACCCCCCCCTTTCAACAGCTCACTGGCAGCCTCGCAAAGACAGTGGGCACTAGAGGGGAGGTCTCCACAGAAGATTGAAGCAATTGCAATGTACTTCCCTCTGACCAATGCCTTCATTGCATCCCAGATGACCTGAGAGACACTATAGTCAGAGTCATTTTTAAAATAATTTTAAATTTCTAAATCAATATCTGTATATGTTTTGTCATTCAATAAATTTAAAAAAATGAAACTCAGTTCGTAACAGCTGGCTCATATCTTTCTGTTGGGCAAACATCCTTAACCTACATCTTTCCCAATATGAATTCATAAGGCAACGGGGGTGCATGTTGATTTGCGGCAGCCTGTGTTCCCCTCCGTCATATTATGGTGCCATCATGGGACTACAAGGATACTTTCTGAAGGCCTTGGTGCTTTCCAGTTAACTCCACTGTTCTCTTCTGGTACTGGGACTTTCAGTCAAAGCCTGCTTATTTGTTTTGTCTCCTAGTTTATTTCATAGCTGTCCTCCATTAGACTCAACAACTGATCATTTCTTGACCACAGGACAGTTCCTTTGTAAATCACACACATGTATTAAATGAACCATTGATGGAGAGACGTCCAGCCGAGACTTCTCCATTCACAAAGGCCCATGTCCATTTCTTTTTGATGTATGACTTCATTATTTTGTTTCTTCCCCTCCTTCTTTATTATCCTTCCTTTCCAATCAACCAATCAATAGGACAATGTTTAAAGGGAGTACAAATTCACTTTGAGGTAACAAATGCCAGACTGCTGCTTCTTGGGGCAGTGGCTTTGCAACTGCATTCTGGGATACTTTAGGGTTCCTCAGAAGCTTCTTTGAGCTTCTTAGTCAAGAAGATAAGCTTTCCCAAAAAGATAGCTTGCTTACTACCTAGCTTCCCCTAGAATCTGGACCCAGAAGAAGGTGGAATATGCTGTGGATCATCTGTCAATTGTATACTGAGAGTGAGACCCAGTAAAGTTATCTACCTAAGGTAGAGCATACCTCTGAATTCTCTGTGAACTGTATTTGGAACTTAGCAGACAATTCAATACAGAAAAAGTTTGTTCTGAAATAGAAAGTTATGAAAAGTACTGTTTTAGGATGTGAAACAGCACATTTAATCTAAGCAATACCTTGACTTTCTAAATGAAAAGTTCTTATATGTAAACATTTGCTGCATCTGAAAAGTGCCTTGATTGTCTGTGCCAACTCTAAGGAATATCTGCATTTTACAGATGCAAAAACATTTTTTGCCCTGAGTCGTTGCTTTGCTATCAAGTAAATTGTAAAGAAAACTACTCTGGGGGAAGGCTCAGTTCCAATATTAATATTTTGTGTCCTCAAAAAGCATGCCCTGTGATAGATAGATTGTAGGCCTTTTCTCTTTATTACATCTGTACAAAGCCTCATACTCTGAAATGACAACAATAAACGTTGTAGAGAGGATTAAAGAACATCTAATGCCACCAAACTGCTTTAGACCAGGCTTCACCTTTGGCTGACAGTACTTTCAGATATTTATGTGGTTTGGGATTTAAATCCTAAATGTATGAGAGCATTAAAAAAAAAAACTTAGCTGGAGGATGAAACAGGAAACAGGGAATTTAATCCTGAAGTGAAGTAAGAATCAGGAGCCTTCTCATAAATAACTGTCACTGCTCCTTTTTTTTACACATCATCTAAGAACGCCTGCCGGGTGGGGAAATCCCTTCCTGTTAGTGAGGAAGAAAGAGTCAGGTCTGGAACCCCTGAAGAGGAACCACCTTTTCAGTGGTGGTAAATTTAAGCTTGTTAAAGATTCAGGGTTGAAACTTGTATGTCATACTTATATAAAGAATGCTGAGCATCGTGTGTGCGCGCACACATGGATACATGTATTCCAAAGGGGAAGGCCTGTCAGGCCCTGAACTGGATGGCCCCATCAAGCCTGATTTTGTTAGATCTCCGAAGCTAAGCAGGGTTGGCCTTGATGTACTTGAATGAGAGACCAGCAAGGAAGTCCAGGGCTGCTAGGCAGAGGCAGGCAATGGCGAACCACCTCTGTTCATTGCTTGCCTTGAAAAGTCTATGGGATTGCCATAAATTAGCTGTGACTTGATGGCACTTTCCACCAGCAGCCCTGTTAATCTGCTGAAGACAGAAGAACACAGAGGCTTTTGGAACTCAAAGACTAATGACATTTGGGCACAGTGAATGATGTCAGGGCACTGCCAGCAATGTCATGATGCTGCCAGTGAGCCCTGCCAGGTTGCCAGCCTTGTGCTGGCAACTCTACTTCCCTGTCCTTGGCTCTGAGCAAGCCCTTTCCCCCAAGTTGGCCTTTACCCCAGAAGAGGCCTTTCCTGTTTCTGTTTCAAAATCAGTGCATCTATGTGACCCAAAGCACCTTGGTAAAACTAATAAAAAAACAGCCCCACTAATATTTGATCTAAGAGATATTTTTAACATATGCTTGTCTAATTCTGAGGTGCCCCCCCCCCCATGACAGCCAGTGTGATATAGCAGTTAGCACTTCACAGCAGGGTCTGCCAGACGCAGGTTCTTCCTGTGGAAGCTGATTGGGTGATTTCATTCCACTCACAGACTTTCAGCCTAACCTACCTCAAAGGGTTGTTGTGCAAATCAAAAGGGAGAGAGGAGAATGAGGTGAGCTGCTTTGATCACCACTGTGGAGAAAGACTGTTCTTTTCCTAGGTAGAGGCTACATGGAGGGGGGAAGAGATAGAAACCTGAAGTCAGAGGAGCAGATAATGTTATGTTGATGGTTGACTGGGAAGGAAATAGGGTTGTCAACTCCAGGCTGGAAAATTTCTGGAGATATTAAGAGTGGAGCCTGGAGAGGGTGGGGTTTGAGGAGGGGTGGGTCCTCAGACAGGTACAATGCCATAGACTCTACCCTCCAAACCAGCCATTTCCTCCTGGGTACCACTGTTGCCTATCTCCAGGGGAGATGGAGAAGAACAAAACAACTGTGATATATTATGCCGAAGAAAAATATCCACAGATTTATATGTTCATATTCAATGTCCAATTTACTTGGAACAATTTAAACACCATAAACACCACAACGGGCCATGCATATTTGTCTTGTTTTGTTTTCAAACTTTGTCAAAGTGGATAGCATTGAAATTTCTATGTAATTAATTCATTTAGCAAACACTCTGGCCATTTCTTATTGTAACAATCTTCAGTTCCACTAGTGTAATGGTCCATTGTGGTGTTTATGGCGTTTTTGGCATTATGGATATTTTTCTTCGGCATAACATATCATGGTTGTTTCTTTCTCCCCTATCGTCCATTCCATGATCTCCCTCCCTGGTTTGTAATCTCCAGGGGAGGGCTGGAGATCACTCAGAATTATAACTGCTCTTCAGATGGCAAAAATCAGTTCCCCTGGAGAAAACGGTAAGCTCTGTGTCATTATACCCTGCTGAGGTCACCCCAGCAAATTGACACTGAGTGCTCAAGGCCAGGACACCCACCCAGAGCCTCTTTCTAGAGCTCGTTGTATTTATTTCCACAACAGGCCTTATTCTTAGTAATAATATAAAGATACAGGGGTCATTTGGGGGGGGACGCGGGGGGACGCCATCCCCCCGGGTGAGGTGTGGGAGGGCGGGGCCTGGAGCTCCCTGCTGGTGCCGGCTGTGGGGAGGACACACTTCCGGTGATGTAAGGGGGTGTGGCATATGCTAATGAGTTATGCTAATGAGTCCCCCTAGCTCTTTTACTATGAAATGACCCCTGTAAAGATATATTTAGTTATAGAATGTGTGATGTTGGTATACAGAGATTCCACATCCATGGTTGCTAAAATAGTATAATAATATAATGATATTTAGTTAGCCAAGAATGTGTCCCCTGTCAAGCAAAACAATTCGCTATTGTTAGAGATTATTCTGAAAGCCTATAAATATGAGAGTCTGAACTGATGATCAGCTTCTTCTTGGAGGAAGCTTCTTGCTTTGTGACCTGCTTATTTTTGGGTAAAAAACATTTAATGAGCTTATGTAATTGCTGTCATATAATGAACTATGTAGAAATAATGGATGGTTTAATTTTCTTTTGAGTTTGTCAGTGTTATAGACGTTAATAGCAATCTTTTAATAAAGTATAAATTGGTAGCGAGCTTCTACAAGCTCTGATATGAATAGCCCAGGCTAGCCTGATCTAGTCAGATCTTAGAGGCTAAGCAGGATCAGCCCTGGTTAGTACTTAGAAGGGAGACCATGTTTATCATCTTCCCTTGAAAAGTCTACAGGATTGCCATAAATTGGCAGCAACTTGCTGGTAAAATAATGTTAATTTTTTGTTGAATTTGTCAGTGTTAAAGATGTTAATAGTTATGTTTTAATAAAGTATAAAATGGTAAGGAGCTTCCATAATAGAATTTACTTGTGTACTATATCCATAATAAACCCAACAAGGTTGTTGGGCATGTAATGATCTACCACCGCCACCCCACTCTTCTTGCCTGAGAGTGCTTTAGAGGCTGTGGGGAATCTGCATATGTGACAGCCTAACTAGATGTTACATACTACATGAGTTCGCATGAGGACTTCTTCCAATAGTTGTTACCTCCTGGTGGCAGTTCTTGAGTAAACCCACAGCACAGTCTGATTTTGGTTGGGACTGCTGTATGGGATAAGAAGGATTTCCTGCCTTCTCCCCTGTGCTGTTTTTGGTGGCTGAAACAGCCCTGGGTAGTCAAGGTGGCGCATTATTTGCTCTGTCGGGAGCCAGCATGTACACTGTATGCTCGCATGTGCTGACTCCCCAGATTGAATATAATGCCCACAGTGTGCTGAAAACAGCCCAGGGGAGAAGGCTGCTACTGCTGCCGCCTGCCACCACTGCTACTGCTGCAAAGTGCCTTGACACATTCCGGTCAGGGCTTGGGAAGGGTTGAATGGTGGGCAAGCATGAGACAAGGAAAACTGCAGAGGAAAACTTCTTGACTTTCTGTCTCCCCACGACTCAGGGGCTGAAGAATAAGAGACTCCCCCCTTTCAGCAGCTCACTGGCAGCCTTGCAAAGCCAGCAGACACTGAGGAGAAGGGAGAGAGAAAGAGAGGGAGGCCTAGAAGGAGGCGGGCACCTGGTTGCTGCTGCTGCCACCACCACTACTGCTGTGAAGCACCTTGACGCATTCCAACCAGGGCTGGTGCAATTAATACTTGGCGAGGCAGCTAACAAGTACTCCAGCCATGCAGCCTCCACCTCCATGCCCATTGCCAAGCTGGCATGTGGAAGTTGTGGGGCCTGGGCCATTAGTGATGGGGCACATGGCCCTAAGTGCCCCACCATGGCTACACACCAGGTATGGAGGGAAGGAGCACCGAACTGTGTAGATACCAGAGCTCAAGAGATGAAGTGGCAGAGGCAGATGGGATTTAAAGAGATTCCACCATACTTTAAATGCTCTTACAGAAAATGTATTTAGCTCTACAAAGTAGATCTTTTTGTTTTAGGAACCACTGGCATGATTAGAAACAGTTTTTCCAGGAATGGAGGGACATACAGTTCTGGCTATCAAGGGATATGTGCTGGTGGAATCTGGCAACCAGTAATTTAAGATACAGTGGTAATACGTGTATAAACATATTAGGATGGATTTCAAAGAGGCATGGAAATATAGTCAATAATAATAAATAATTCAGTCCTGCCAAGTTGCGACTGACTTTCAAGGCAGGCGATGAACAGAGGTGGTTTGCCATTGTTTTCCTCTGCATAGCAATTCTGGGCTTCTAAATACTGACCACAGCCAGCCCTGTTTAACTTCTAATCTCTGACAAGCTCAGGCTAGTCTGGGCTATTCAGGATGCTGTGCAGTGAATAAATAAATATAAATTGATTAAAGAGCTTACTAGTTGAATGAAAAACAAAGATTCCTTTCCCCCCTGAGCTTGGAGACGGGTGGAGGTGGGATTCATGTGAATGAACTGGCATGATCTCTGATTGGTGGAAGGTGAGATAAATGGAATTACTGGGTCTCAAACATATTCCTCCCCCCCCACACACACACACAAAAAGGAAGGGAGGGAGGGAAATCTTGGTTCGGGGCAGAACCATGTTTCAAATAGTCATATACCTTTCCACAACAAATTGTCAGATGCCTTATTTCCACTTGAGTTAGAGAAAGAGATCACTCCCCACCCTTTTCAAGTGGGACCCCAAAGCATCTCCAGCCACAAGGCCTCTGGGTGACCACCTCAGCTCTGTCCTACCTCATGGATTTTGCCTTGGGAATACAAGAACATCCACCTAAAACACAGTGTTATCCCACTTTCTATCAGGATACTGGTATGAGGAATCATGGGAAGGACCCACCACATAGCACCAAATTCCACTCCATGGGTGCAATGCAGTATTAGGCATTCAAGGATGGAAATCCTCAGCTTCGCTCCTAGGATCTGCCCTGGTCCCTGCTCAATTGATATCATTTTTCCAGGGTTTACATGGGTCCCTGCCACACGGCAGGGAAAAAAGCACCCAAAGCGTGGCTTTTAAAAGCCGCACCGAATTAGAGATGCCGCGGCGGGATCCCACGGATCCCCTGAGCCGCGGCGCCGTTGCTCCCCGGCACGATCAGATGCCGGGGAGAAAGCGATGGTGGGAAGGGGAGGCTGGCGAACTGCGCATGCAAGGACGCACCGGCGATCCCACGGCCGGGCTTGAGGCGCTCTTCTCCGAAGAACCACCTAGGTAGGTGGTTCTTTTTTGGTGCGGGGTTTTGGGTGGAAGGGACGGATCGGGGACGGACAGGCAATGATTCCCAGATGTTGCTGTGGGATCGCACCCGTTGTCTCCACCTCCGAACCGTCCCTCTCCCGGCCCAAATCCACTCGTGTGACCAGGGCCATGGTTGCCTAAGATAAAACCTGTATTTCAAGTCCCAAGATTGTTTTGTGGTATCTTTACCACACTGAATAAAATTCATTTTCAGGGTTTAGGAAGCCAAAGGTCCCATAACGCCAATGGCAGTTTCTAAGTGCCATATTAAAAATGACTCCCCATTTTTAAAAAGAAAAAAATAGCATTGCAAAACAGAGTGGCAAGTATTAACTTGTTGGGTAGAGTGTGAAATTTGCAGAAATCTGTAGATCAAATAAGTCTGCATTGCTACTCCTTTTCTTTTCCCAGTATTTCAGTTTTTGAAAACAAATATCTATTAAAATATGTGGCATTGTGCCCTTTATAAAGCAAAAAGGTGGGAGTGGCCTTTGGACTTCTGCCAAGTGGAGTATGTGGCTGTCCAGCTCTTTTAAATTTGATATCCCTGTTCTAATGGGCAGCAATGTTACTATCTCCTCTACTACCACCTGTTCTCCAAATGTGGACGGTGGGGAAAACTCCACCCAAAGTGGGCAGGAACATAAAGTGCAGTTCTAAGAACAGTAATACTTCTCTACACCCATTGACTTCCATCAACTTAGAAGGATGTAATTCTGTTCAAGATAGCTGAAGGACCAATCTGGGTTTAATAGAAAATCATGATTGGGGGCTATGGTATTGCTGGGGGGGTCCGATTCAGTAATCCATGGAATTCTAATACTCAGGAGAGTTGACTGTGCCCCATCTTAGCCAAGCTTGAACTTTGCAACCGTATTAAGAACATAAAAGAAGCCAATGTTGGATCAGGCCAATGGCCCATCCAGTCCAACACTCTGTCACACAGTGGCCAAAAATACCAGGTGCCATCAGGAGTTCCATCAGTGGGGTCAGGACACTAGAAGCCCTCCCACTATTGCCCCCCCCC